>NC_136267.1:20555481-20782981 GCF_964187855.1 Myxine glutinosa | reverse complement strand
ACACACACACACACACACACACACACACACACACACACACACACACACACACACATATATATATATATGCACACATATACATATATACACATATATACATACACACACATGTATACACACACATATATACACATAAACACACACACACATACTCATGTATATATTCACATGCACACACACACACACACACACACACACACACACACACACACACACACACACACACACACACACACACACACACACACACACACACACTCACACACACACACACATATATATACAGTCATGTGAAAAAGTAAGTACACCCCATGTAAAGTTTTGACTTTTTCAACATATTTCAACATACAGCTATTTGATCTTCATTTCAACAATATTGATAGATAAAGGTGATATAATATAACAAATATCATGAAACATTTACATTTTGTAGTCCATTGTATAATTTAAATAAACATAAATGCAAATTTCGCATGTGGAAAAAGTAAGTACACCCCTAAATTTATCACTACTTCAAACTCCTAAAATTAGAATCAGGTGCAAATGATTAGAACATCGTCAGAGAGGATCTTCGAGGAATCTGTCTTATTTAAACCTCAGACATTTAGTTTGGTTTGCTCTTTGATGTTGAAGTGTGCAGCGTCACCATGCCTAGATCAAAAGAGCTCTCTGAGGCCTTCAGAAAGAAGGTTATAGATGCCTACGAATCTGGGAGGGGATTTAAAAAGATCTCCAAACAATTTGAAATCAATCATTCGACTGTCCGGAAGATCATCTACAAGTGGAGAAGATTCCAAACAACTGCCAACTTGTTCAGGCCAGGCTGCCCCATCAAGTTCAGCCCGAGAGCAGGCCGCAAGATGCTGAAATAAGTCTCTAAGAACCCCAGAATTTCATCATGGGACCTACAGGTAGCTCTTGCCACTGTTGATGTCAAAGTGATCAACATGGGAGGTGTGCCAGGAGGAAACCTTTGCTGTCCAGAAAGAACATCAGGGCAAGACTAAAGTTTGCCAATAAACACCTAGGCAAAGACCAGCACTTCTGGAACAATGTGCTCTGGACAGATGAGTCAAAGGTAGAGCTATTTGGCCACAGTACCAGAAGACATGTTTGGCAAAAACCAAAGACAGCATTTGACCACAAGAACCTGATACCAACTGTAAAGCACAGTGGTGGAAATATTATGGTTTGGGGCAGCTTTGCTGCATCAGGGCCTGGGCAGCTCACTATCATAAAATCCACTATGAATTCTTCATTGTACCAGAGGGTGCTTGAGGATAATGTGAGGCCATCTGTCGGAAAGTTGAAGCTCAACCGTAGGTGGACCTTGCAACATGACAATGACCCTAAACATACCAGTAAATCCACCAAGGAATGGCTGAAAAGAAAGAAATGGAGGGTTCTGGAATGGCCAAGTCAAAGCCCGAATCTAAATCCCATTGAGATGTTGTGGGGGGGATTTGAAACGAGCTGTGCATGCAAGAAACCCCTCAAACATCGCACAGCTGAAAGAATTCTGCATGGAGGAGTGGGCAAAAATTTCTCCCAGTCGATGTCAGAGACTGGTAGACAGTTATAAGAAACGCCTACTTGAGGTTGTTTCTGCCAAAGGGGGCAATACCACCTATTAGAGCCAAGGGTGTACTTACTTTTTCCACATGCGAAATTTGCATTTTATGTTTATTTAAATTATACAATGGACTACAAAATGTAAATATTTCATGATATTTGTTATATTATATCACCTTTATCTCTCAATATTGTTGAAATGAAGATCAAATAGCTGTATGTTGAAATATGTTGAAAAAGTCAAAACTTTACATGGGGTGTACTTACTTTTTCACGTGACTGTTTATACCTTTATACATATAAATACATATATATATATTGTTGCGGATCTGCCGCCGGCCTTCTCCCCTTATCAAGGGGGGATTAATCCCCTTGTCTTTACTGACCTGGCGCGACCCGAGACCTATTACGTCCCTTCCGGACAGCGCCAAATAGGGTTTCGGGACCAAATTCGCTCGTACCTAAGTACTAGCGCTGCCCTGGAAGCGAGGAAATAAGCCTCGCATGAACCACGTGTGATGGTGATACGCCGGGCGGTTTGCGTACACGTGATCCGCGCCGTTACAGATAGTGGAACCCGATTCAAGCGGTCTTATTCGTGCCACGCTTAGTCAATGGAGAAATCACAAAGTCGATCGAATAAGAAGAAAAGGAAGAACAAATAGGTTTAATTATTATTGCACGTATTTACAGCTCAGGACGAAGAGACACAGTGAAGCTTAGACAGTCTTATTTCTTAATACCCAAGGACAAACGGGCCCGTCTCACGCGCACTCACACGGGGATTGCAGATGGGCAGGATTATGTTCTCCAGCACCGCGGTGGTCGTCCAGGATCGACCCGTCTCACTCTCCACTGTCCCCGGCACGTCCCGCGAAGATGGAGGTAGGCGAAGGCAGGAACTCGTATCGTGTCGCTCGAACAAACGGGTAATAATCTCGAGGCGAACGGTAGAGGGCGGACTTAGCGCGGCTGGCAGTTATTCAGCCGCGTTCACTCGCTTTGGCCAAACCGCGCAAGGTATCAACGCCCTGGCTGCGCCCACGTATCTCTCATAACCAAGTTCATACAGTGCGAATGATTCTCTTCAAGCGCGTCTCCCTTCTCAGCACTCAGCACTCGCGACTTCTTTCAGCGCACCTCTCCCAACTTGACGAGTGCCTCTCCCTTCTCATAACTCCCGACTTTCAGCGCACCTCCCTCCTCATAACTGAGGTGGGGACTCCGCACAAAGGGTTTTATTGCCACGCCCTTAGCCCGATCGAATGTTCCAACCACGCCCTGTGACGCAGTGCTGCAGCCACACGCTGTGAGCCCTGATTGGTGGCTCATTCTTACCATCCCCACTGCCGCCACGCCGACCTCAACCCTCCTCCACCTTCCGAGGCCTACCTCGTGTTAACTCGTGCCCAGCATAACCAGGGCTTTTTAGCCGCAATGGATCAAACCTATGGACGTGGAATGGTTTGTAGAAGTAGGGCCTATCCTCCTGTCTTTACACAACGCAGGATTAACATTGGAAGGGGCCTACTCTCACATATACTAAGACATAACTATACTACAAATGAGGCTACATGTTGCTCGTGTGACTAACTATGGGGGGCTAAACCTTTAACCTTTATTGAGCTTTACTGTACCAATCTCAAAACCGCAGCAATATACACACACACACACACACACACACACACACACACACACACACACACACACACACACACACACACACACACACACACACACACACACACACACACACGTACACACACTCCACATGTTCCACACGTATATATCCCACATCCCACATGTATATACATTTTTAAAGTGTACCTGCCCTAACCTCCTCCTCCCCCTCCCCCCTCCACCCTCCCACCTCCCCTCTCCCTCCTCCCCCTCTCCCTCCTCTCTCCCTCCTCTCTCCCTCCTCCCTCCCTCCTCCCTCCCTCCTCTCTCCCTCCTCCCTCCCTCCTCTCTCCCTCCCTCCTCTCTCCCCCCCTCACACTCCCCCCCCTCACCCTCCCCCCTCAACCTCCTCCCATCTCCCTCTCCCCTCACCCTCCTTCCCCTCCCCCCCTCCATCCTCTCCGCTCCCCACCCAGAAACGCCGGGTACTTCTGCTCGCAACTAATAAAATAAAAACGAAGAAATATCTCTCGGTAATTTCCTGAAACTCGGTGAAATTCGATGAAATTCGCTCGGTGAATTCACTCGGTTTATCGGTGAAATTTTTTTCTTTGGGCGGTGTATAATCGCTCCGAACGAAATATCTCTCAGCAATTTCCCGTCTGTTAATTTATTTATTTTACATATGTGAATGACACGTCCATGCACACGTGAAATGGAGTTTGTTTTTGCACACGTGAACCTTTACTTCTGGATAATAATGTTGAATGAAATAAGAACGAAGAAATATATGTCGGCGTCATTGTTGACGTTTTTGTAACGACTGTCATCAAACGGAAAAGTAATATATCTTAACGGAAAAGAAAAAGCGATTTAAAAAAATATATGTCGACATTCCTCTTTCTGTTATTTTCGGCGGTGTATGATACATCAGATATGATATCAGGCGGTGTATGATACAGATAAATCAGATGGTGAGTTAGATTGGAGATAAAGGCGTGAGAGAGACTCAATGGCCTTTATATTACAGGCCTTTGACTATTCATTTCGTTCTATAAACGGAAATTTTCATCGAATTTTCTTCCCGTTTTTTTCCTACTGAGTCTAAAACTATGTTAGCGACTGTGAAAAATGAAATGATATATCGAATTAGAGTTGAAATAAAACTGTGAAAGAGAGCAAGACAGCACGGGCCTAACTAAACAGGCCTCAAAGCTATTCGAGTTAATAAAATGGTGGATATTTGTTTATATGAAGCGCCTCCCAGAATGGGTGGAGCTACTCTCTAAACGGAGTAAGCCACACTCCCAGACAGACAGACAGACAGACAGACAGACAGACAGAATCACCTAAGGCTAAAATAATATAGATAATAATAATAATAATCACAGTGATTACTTCTCTTACACAACTACAGAAATAATTCACAGGAAATCTGTTCAAAGATTCTTAAGGAAGGAAATAACTAATAATGTACACCTTCACATCTTATATTCATTAATTCACTCTGCACACAGTACAACATTACATCATTTCTCAGTGTATCTGTTCCCTCATTCCCACATGACCTAATACTTCCATCAGTCTCCACCACTGATCTCTACACTAACTGGATTGGAGGGAAAGCTCATTTTTTTTGAAGCCGCTTGTCCACCAACTTTGCTCTCCCATGAGTCCCCAAAACGAATGAATGGGACTGTTAATAACTAAGGTGAATGTCACTTACAGATGAAATGCAATTCCCCTTCTCCTTTGATCATGACTGTCGCGGATTTTACAACCGTAATCAGCACACGATGGCGTTTCATAAATACTATGACGATGATTTTTTCAACTCAAATATTTTGGCCTTTTGGACTAAGATCAAGTTGGAATGGGATCAAAAAAAATCTAGTGGGAAAGGAGAAAAATCATGTAAGAAGGTGGAATTTTCATTGGAAATATGCATCTTGAAGCAAGTATTTGTATTGATGCAAACTGGATTTTCTGTGTTGTGGGAGAAGAAATATGGTGGATGGAGCACTTCTGGTGGCTTCAGGACCGCCCAACCAATTACCATTAGGCACCCTATCCAGTTGACATAGAGATCAGTGGTTGTATCCGCCTGGTGTGGAGCGAATAAAGCTGCTCTGTGTGACAAGTAAAGCTTCCTACTAATGTGACAGCTTGACACATAGAATCCATATCTGCCAATCATCTTACATAAGACGCCTTTTAGGGCACCACTCCACTCGTATCACCATCGACAGTGGCGCCACAGGTAACGTGATACGCCTATCTACCGCACAGCACAGGTACACCTATATAAAGAGGAGCTCTCAGTCAGCTCACCAGGCAGATGGTATTTTCAGTCTTTGGAGTCTTTTAGGTATTTGGGGTCTTTTAGGTATTTTGGGTCTTCGGGGTTTTTTGGGTCTTTTCCGTCTTTTGGGTCTTTTCAGTCTTTGGGGTCTTCTCGGTCTTTGGGGTATTTTGAGTCTTTGGGATCTTTTTGGTGTTCGGGTCTTTTGGGTATTTGGGGTCTTTTCAGTCTTTGGGATCTTTTCAGTCTTTGGGGTATTTTCGGTCTTTGGGGTATTTTAGGTATTTGTGGCGTTTTGGGTCTTCGGGCATTTTGGGTCTTTTCTTTTTGTCTTTCTTTTGATCTTTTGGTCTTTGGGTTCTTTTGGTCTTTTGGTCTTTGGGTATTGTTGGGTCTTTTCAGTCTTTGGGGTCTTCGGGGTCTTTTCAATATTTTAGGTCTTCGGGGTCTTTTTGGTGTTCTGGTCTTTTGGATCATCAGGGTCTTTTTAATCTTTTTAGTCTTTGGGGTCTTTTCAGTCTTTGTGGTCTTTTCAGTCATTGTGGTATTTTAGGTCTTCATGGTCTTTTGGGTATTCGGGGTATTTTCGGTGTTCTGAGTTTTTTGGGGTCTTTGGTTGTTGTTTTTTGTGTCTTCAGGATATTTGAGTCTTTGGGGTCTTTTCAATATTTTAGGTCTTTGGGGTCTTTTCGGTGTTCAGGGTCTTTGGGGTATTTTGGGTCTTCGGGGTCTTCTGGGTATTTTTGGTGTTAGGGGTATTTTTGGTGTTCGGGGTCTTTTGGGTCTTCGGGGTCTTTGGGGTCTTTTGGGGTTTATTGGGGGTATTTGGGTTTATTTAGGGTCTTCAGGATATTTGGGTCTTTGGGGTCCTTTCAATATTTTGGCTATTTTCAGTGTTCGGCTCTTTTGGGTCTTTGGGTATTTTCAGTCTTTGGAGTCTTTTAGGTCTTTTGGGTCTTTTGGGTCTTCAGGGTCTTGTGGGTCTTCAGGGTATTTTGGGTCTTCAGGGTCTTTTCGGTGTTCAGGTCTTTTGGGTCTTCAGGGTCTTTTTAGTCTTTGGGGTCTTTTCGGTCTTTGGGGTCTTTTCAGTCTTTGGGGTCTTCTGGGTATTCGTGGTCTTTTGGGTCTTCGGGGTCTTTTCGGTGTTCGGGTCTTTTGGGTTTTTGAGGTCTTTTCAGTCTTTGTGGTCCTTTCAGTCTTTGGGGTCTTTTAAGTCTTCGGAGCCTTTTTGGTTTTCGGGGCCTTTTGTGTCTTCGGGATCTTTGGGGTCTTTTCAGTCTTTGGGGTCTTTTCAGTCTTTGGGGTCTTTTGGGTGTTTTGGGTCTTTTCAGTCTTTGAGATATTTTAGGTCTTCGGGGTCTTTTGGGGTATTTTTGGTTCTTGTGGTCTTCTCGGTCTTTTGGGTCCTCAAGGGATTGGGGAGGGGGTCTTTTGGGTCCTCTGGGTACTTAAGTTAAGTATTTCAGGTTACAATTGTGAGTGGCGTCAAGTCAGCTGTCCAACCAATGGGTGAAGAGCGGACATACATATACACAAACATACATAGATACATACATACAAACACTTGCTCCATTATTGTCCCCCGTCGCAGCGTGGAGCGAAAGGGGACTATGGTTTTCCCCTCCGTCCGTATGTGCTTGCGTGCGTGCGTACGTACGTGCATGCGTGCGTCAGCGAAGGACCGAATTCTAATTTGGTGTGTGGGTGCAACCCACGTCAAAATCCAAGATGGCCGCCGCCATGTATGTCTGAACCTTGTGAGCGGAATATCTTGAAAAATAAGCGAAGTACCAACTTCTAATCTGGTGTGTGGGTGTATCTAGGCACAAGCAAGAACGCTGTTTAAAATTGGGTCGCCATGTCAAAATCCAAGATGGCCGCCTTGCGTCTTCCACTTTGTCAAATCACATCACTTCACCGACGGGGGACCTAGGTGTAACGCTTGTATATAGATGATATATAGATTATCATTATTATTACCATTAGTATTATTGGAGTTATTATTACTAGGACGTGCCCGTACGTGGCGTACCCGTAACCGTACCCGTACCGTACCCGTACCCGTGACGTGCCCGTAATGAATATGTACAAAATATAAATATGTATGTACTATAATCGATCGTACCTTACAACAATCAACACAGATTGCAACGTCAAATAAATGAATACGCTCTCAAATGTGCCGTCCAAGGCAGTGTCTGCTCGCCACGTTCAGCATCAGTTCAGCGTCACTATCACGGAGGTATATAATAAACTGGAGAGCCAATGACGGCTGTCGGCTGAAGCTAGCGGAAGTTGCTTGGCGGCCATATTGGGAAGCCGATTGTGACATTCGTCCACATCCATCAGGGCAAGTAATACAATACACCGGACTCGAACATGCAACTAAATTGGAAGTTTATTGTTCAATAGTTGTTATTTTTCCTTAGCTATCTGATGCCAATAACTGCAAATGAGGGTTGTATAAATTACAGCACTAGGTGGTTTGCCATTGCCTTCCCACTTCGCAGTAGCAGTAGGTAGGGCAGGAAGTTGTTCAGGGTCCTGGTACGAATCCCGATCCTGGTATTTCACGGGCAGGGCGACTGATCATCCTGGCGAACGTTAAGCCGGCTGTCTTGTCTGCTAGTGAAGGAGCTGGGGCTCCCACGTCGATCGGGGAATCGGAATCGGGGAATGGAAGCTGAATGACAGTTGGAAAGTGCCTGTAGCATACTTTATGATAAATGGATTGTCGGGGAAGGAACAGGCGAATTTGGTGACACAATGTCTACTAAAATTGCATGATATCGGTGCAGAGGTGGTTTCCTTAACTTGCGATGGACCGTCCGCTCATTTGACAATGTTACGTGAGCTAGGTGCCGACATCACGCCGCAGAATGTGAAACCAACATTTCCCCACCCAGCAAATCCCGAAAAGAAAATTTGTGTTGTACTCGATGCATGTCACATGCTTAAACTTGCAAGAAACTGTCTTGGATCCATGAAAATGATGGAGGATGGCAACAAAAAAGTCATCGCGTGGAAATACATCCAGGCACTCTTTGATCTGCAGAAGAGGGAAGGCTTGCGTCTGGGAAATGAGCTCTCCCGGAAACACATCGAGTGGAAGATCAATGTCATGAAGGTGGACACAGCTGCTCAGACATTGAGCACTAGTGTGGCAGATGCAATTCGGTTTTGCAGGGACACTTTGCAACTATCAGAATTTCAGGGCAGTGAGGCTACCTGCCAATACATTGAAACATTGGACAAACTGTTTGACATTCTAAATTCTCGCAATCCATTGGCACGAAACTACAAGGCACCACTCATGACATCACGAGAAGGACTTTTCCTGCCATTCCTGGATACTGCCTACAGTTACTTGTCCAACATCAAAAACATGAATGGTCAAGTTATGACCAATACGCGTTTGAAAACCCCCTTCATTGGTTTCATGATCTGCATAGAGAGTGTCAAAATTTTGTATTTCACATATGTCAAACCTGCCTCATCTCCCCTGCGATACCTGCTCACGTACAAAATGAGCCAAGACCACATTGAACTTTTCTTTGGAGCGGTCCGCATTGCATGTGGAAGTGGGAATAACCCAACGGCCCGGCAGTTTGTTGCCGCATATAAGCGCCTCTTGATGCGACATGACATCAAGTCTGCAAGTGGGAACTGTTCTGCACAGGACTCAACCAGAATCCTGAATGCGGCTTCCTTCAAGTGCGTTGCAAAGCAGGCTGTGCCTGACGAGAGTCACGACATGTTGGTGGCCAGACGATACGACCTGGAGTTGAGATCGCCGGCAAAAGAGGACCACGACTATGCGGATATTCCAAATTTTGAGCAACTTTCCATCTTTACAGAGTCATGTGTTGGCTATATTGCCGGCTATGTGGTGAGGATGGTGAGGAAGACTCTGAAGTGTAGCCAATGTCTTTCTGCATTGACCAGTAACAACGAAGAATGGCAAACCACACCAATGTACAGCCTGATTGTTACCAAGAACAGGGGTGGCCTCATAGTTCCCTCGCACAGTGTTGTTCGTGTCTGTGAGGCGATTGAACGCTGTGTCAAGAGGCTCCTGGCTGTAAGCAATGGCAAAATGCCTCGTGAAAGTGGGATAAGAGTGGCAATTTCCACTTCTGTCCTTTCTGAGGTCGGTCGGTCTACATTTGCTTCCTTGGATCGGCACATGTTTGACTGTGAGGCAGACAGCAACCATGTGTTTGCTTTAATACATTCTGTATCACAATCATACAGCAAGATACGTTTCCATCATGTTGTGAGAACACTCGATGATGACATGAAGGAAGAGCGCATCAGGAAAAAATATTGCAAACTGGTCCTGTTTGCTCACCAGTGAGGCAACACCAGAGCAAGCTGAAATATAAGAGCGACCTCATCTCTACATGGTGTGGGTGTGTTTTGTGGGTTAACTGTGAATTGTGTGGGTTAACTACATGACAGCGTTTCATGTCATTTATGTGACTGACTCACTGTTGATGTGTTGCTGACCCATGTCAGTGTAGAATAAACTCTGGTTATCATTATATCTGCGTGGTTTCTAACATCTCGGTAATAGAAACATACACATCTTAGTTACAATATAATGACTGAATTAAGTAACATCATATAACATGACAACAAATCAGATCTTTATATTGAGGAATATTATAGAACAAGCCAAAGAATGGCAAACGACGATGTACCTCAATTTTATAGATTTCTAGAAAGCTTTCGACTCCTTGCCCAGAGAAAGTCTGGGTCATAATGAAGAAATACAGCATACCTGGAAAATTAGTGAACCTTGTAAAAGCCCTTTACCAAGACTTTCAATGTGCGGTCGTCGACCAAGGTGAAACAACAGAATGGTTCAAGGTGAAGACAGGAGTTAAACAGGGGTGTAACATGTCAGGATTCTTATTCCTACTAGTGGGTGATTGGGTCATGAGAAGAACGATAAAGAACACCGAGCGGTAATTTTGGGCACTTTTTTTTCAAACAAGCTCTAAACCATTGGATTCCCCAGGAAAAATGCGTCTAGAACCAACTTCAAACTTAATGAACACCATTTCCTTAAAGAACGGGATTCTGAGCCCGAATATCAGTTCAAATATTAGTATTCTATATTAATTAAATAGTCGGCGGTCCTAAAATTCGCTCCAGCTGCATCATCAGTGCGCCACGCCTTTGCTTTGACAGGCTTACGATCGGCTTCCCAATATGGCCGCCAGACTATTTCCGGTGGCTTCACGGCGGCTAATGCTGCGAGGTGGCCAATTGGCTCTCCATATTATATACCTCCGTGGTCACTATGACTATCCGTAAGTCCGGAAGTGACGTCCTCATTTGACTGTCCGGAAGGTCGCATATCGCAGGAAAGCGAAAGAATCGCAAATTAGTTTTAATTAGTTTTAAAACATAGTTTAACGCCAACATAGCGCCAACATAGTTTGCCGACGGGAAATAAATGAATACGCTCTCAAATGTGCCATCCGAGGCAGAGTCTGTTCGCCACGTTCGGCACACGTGATAGCTCGCTGCTCTCTGATTGGTTGAATCGTTTTTTGGACATAGCTCGGTAACTACTTCTGCGATTAATTTAAAACCTTGAAAAGGCACATCCTCGGGTCCCCAGCAATATACCTGGCAAGTTTAAAGTATATCGGACCCGTGGTTGTCGAGAAACAGCGGTCACAGACAAACAAACACACACACAGACACACACACACACACACACACACAGACACACACACACACACACACAGAGATTGCTGGAATTATAGATAGATTAATATCATTTTTATTATTATTATTAGTCGTAGGAGTAGTAGTAAATGGTAAATACATTTTCCAGATGAGTAATTTATATCTTTATACAGTTCCAGTTATTCATTCATTTTGTAAATATATTTCATTCATGAAGGTAGAGAGGAATGTGAAACAGGTGATCTTGGAAGAGGAAGTTAAAAAACGAGATTCCATTCCGTATTAGTGGGAGAAGCTGGATTACCTGTGAATAGAATGTTTTAGGATAGCTTCTATAAATCCAACATGAACAGGTAAATGTTTGCTCCATGCCGGAGAATGTTTCGGTGATTCTGATGGTCTTGAGGAACCAGACAGGTTGATATCCACTCCCATCGTGCCATATTGTTACATTTTCCAGGTTCCCCAGGTAAAGGGATTGCACAGTGAAAATGTCTACCTGTAGAAACACGCGCACGGCGGGTAACTTCTCACCTGGTCAGACATTAACATGTTTGTTGATATTTTATCTACCTTGTTAAAGCTCTGTGTGAATGATTACCTGATTTTGTTCAAAAGGATTGTGATATGTTGATGGATTAAGATGATGTGATCTCAAACACTTCATTTCTCCACAGATCGTGATATAAACATTGGCACCTGTGCCAGCCCAATCAACATTTCCTGTTTTGATGTAAATATTGTAAATCTTGTAATCCTTCGACTCCTGGGGGGAACCTGATAGAAATCGCACATCGTTAATATCCCGGATGTTGAACATGATGTTTAATGTTATTTTTACTTTAATAATCCACTCACAGGGCTAACTCTGGGATTTTAAAAATTGGAAAACAAACGTCCCAAAACCGAACAAAATAAACATTTAAATTTTCTTGGATCCATTGTACTATTTATTTATTAATTACTGTTGAGAATTTAATTTAAACACAATATATAAATTGATTTAATTTAAAATTAGAGATTCCAATTAACCTGTTTCTCAATTATGAATTTATTTTTTAACTACAAACCAGACTTAATCTGCTTAACAGAAACTTTCCTCCTTCAAGTTACTCCCTCCTCTGATATGGTAGAGCTGAGCCTCGTCCTGGTGGTGGGGTTGCTATCTTTATCAAAAACTATTTCTCACTCTTCCTGCACTGCTATTTCACCTCCCAAACACCATAGCCTATGGCAACGGCTTCCTCTCCGCTCCCACCTTTTGTTTATATGTGTTCTGTACCGTCCTCCAAACAGTGATGACTCCATTTACATTTTGCTCTCTGACAACATGGACCAACTTCTATCCGCTCATCCCAACTCTCTCTTCCTCATATGTGGCGACTTCAACTGTCATCATGCCAGCTGGCCGGGTGTGGGTACCTCTTTCACCAGCCATGGCTCCTCAGCAAAGGACTTCTGCTACTCATTGGGACTGACACAATCGGTCAATTTCCCGACCTGGATCTCAGTCAATGGAGTATCTTCTCTTCTGGACTTGGTTATGACTAACTTCCATGCAAATTTCTGCTGCTCTTCTGCTCCAATCGGTTCTTCTGATCATTTGCTTGTTAAAGTGGACATCTCCCTGGCCATTCTCAGAGAGCCTCCTCAGCGCCGACGAGTCTGGCATTTCACTCAGGCCGACTGACATGGTCTTCAAGCAGATGAGAAGGATGCCAGATAGGACATCAGGACCTCTATTTTCGAGAACAGCCCCCGTTTCCGACTAAGTCCAACGGGGGCAAAAATCCTCACCTGGGGAAAAGGTCCTGTCTTCTTACATTTCATAGAAGCAGACATGGGAATGATAGGATAATGAATTTGGGGGTGGGGGGGGGGGGGGGGGGGAGGTATCCTCTCTCGATGGGGGAGAAATGGTGAGGGTGGGTTATAGGGTTTAAATCGTAATTGGTTATTATAAGAACCCATTCAACATGGGGCGATGCTGTTTTTTTTTGTTTTTTTTTGTAAACTGAGTCAAGACTGATATAAGAGCTAACAGCTAACACGTACATAGCACATATAATGGGAGCGGGAGACAAGATGAGGTGAGAGAGGGAAGTATAACAGTAGGGAACAGGGACATCAGTATATCTGTCTAAGAGAGAGGGCTGGAGTGGGGTAGATGGGATAAACAAGATGGATACTACAGGGACTTTCAGGAAAGAAAACAGGGAATTTGAAGGATTTGGGTTTGGGGTAGATTAACGAGGGTAGAAAAGATCAAGGTTTTGGAGGGGGGAAGATATGGGATGGTGGTGAGCAGCTGTTTTAAAGACCTGGAGGGAAGAGTGGGATTGAAAAGAGTGAGGGAGATTGTTCCAGAGGTGGGGAAAAAAAGAGCAATGAAAGAGTGAGGTGAGAAGAGAGTCTTGATTTTGGGCAGTTTTACCAGAAGAGGGTTTCTGGCAGACCTCTGTGCGTCCTGCAGAAATATTGGGGGAACAGAGCACAGACAGAGCAGGGGGTGCAAGGCTGGAGAGGAGTTGGTAGAAGACAGAAAGACCACCAACCTGCCTGCGGCGAGTAAGTGAAAGGCCCTCAGAATCAGCTTCATCGTGGGAGATACCAATTATCCTAAAAGCCTTGGCGTGAAGCCGAGCTAGGTGTGAGGCAGGTGCACCAGCCCAGAGGGGAGAGCAGTACTCCATCAAGCTGTGGATGAAAGCTTTGGATGTGGTGAGGAGCTCAGGTGTGCCAAGGAAGGACTTCGCACGACGGAGGATGCCCAGTCGGCGACTCGCTTTGTAGGCCAGCAGGGAAATGTGGTTTTCCCAGGAAAGATCATGGCAGATAGTGAGACCCAAAAGCTTGAGTGACAGAACTTCTTTGAGAGGATTATTTAGAAAGTGGGTGGGAGGGTTGTCCAGACGGCCTTTTCGGAGAGACATAGTGAGAGTGTGAGATTTGTCAGGATTGAAACACAAGTTCCAATTGTTTGACCAGTCTGTGATTTTATCCAGGTCTGCAGAGAGTGAAGAGACCGCTGCCTGCTGTTCTGAGGGATGAGAGAAATGGAACGTCAGAGAGTGGAGTCATCAGCAAGAAGATAGTGGATTTTCCAGAGAGTCAGAGAGATCATTGATGAAGATTAGAAAAAACATAGGTCCCAGAACACTGCCTTGGGGAACTCCAGCCTGAACAGGAAGAGGAGATGAAAGAATTCCATTGAAAGCAACACGCTGATTACGCTGACGACAAGAGAAGTCCGTGAGCCATGAGTGGAGATTGCCATGGATACCATTCTGGAACCCATGGAGACTGGGCATAAAGACAATACATGACTGTATACATATGCACATCATTTTGTTTCGCGATGCGATCAAAGATGGCCGACTGGCAGCCATTTTAGTTATAAAAACTTGATGTTCAACACGTCCTCAACAATTTCTCGGAAATGCATTTGCAAATTTTGATCAAACTTAGCACACAGATAATGAATGATGGTGAAGGAGCTGTGGCTCCCACGTCGATCGAAAGAATGGACGCGACAAAAAGCTTGAATTCATCTGAGCTGCTTTATTAGAATCAAACACTCAGGCACTCTGGGAAAAACGTTTTACGGTCGGCAATATATATCTATTCCGCCAGGGGGTTTGCCCAGGCCTGGCGCCAGGGGGCGTGGCCCCGCGGGCCGGCTGCGGCCTGGCAAGCCGAGGGCGAGCCTGCCCGGGCGTCCCGACCGAGGCCTGGCAAGTCGAGCGCGGGCCTGCCCGGGCGTCCTGGACGAGCCCGGCCTGGTGATCGCTCCGCGTCCTTGATAGGTGCAAGGCGATTGTGTAACCCCAGCGGCAGCCGCTACACACGTCCCCCCAGAATCGACTTGCACCGACAGGGTCAACTTGAGGGGGGTCCTGATGACCCGGCCGAAGCGACCCCTGGTGGGTCGTGGGAGGGGGTCCGGTGAGGTGGTGGGCGGTCGAGTGGGGGGCACCGTGGACGGGGGGCGGCCTCGCCGCGGCGGGAGGGCCACCCGTGGTGGGTGGTCGACGTCCACGTGCGCCGGCTTGAGGCGGTCCACTGCAATCCGGTCCGACCTGCCGCCGATGTCGATGACGAACGACTTGTCGTCCCGTCGCAGCACCCGGAAGGGCCCGTCGTACGGCGGCTGGAGTGGCCGCCGATGTGCGTCGTGACGCACAAAAACATACTCCGCGGTGCGGAGTGCTGGGGGGACGTAGGACTGGGGGTCACCGTGGTGGGATGTCGGCACGGGGGCAAACCGTCGGGCGGCCTCCTGGAGGTCCGAGCGCTGGCGAGCTGCGGACCAGGGGCTGGTAGCGTCGGGCACGAATTCGCCCGGGACGCGTAGCACCTGGCCATAGACCAGCTCGGCGGTGGATGCCTGGAGGTCCTCCTTGGGGGCCGTGCGAAGGCCCAAAAGGACCCACGGCAGCCGGTCGGCCCAACCGCCGTCTTGAAGGCCGGCCATGAGCGCGGCCTTCATGGAGCGGTGGAATCGCTCGCACAACCCGTTTGCTTGGGGGTGGTAGGCCGTAGTACGGTGGAGCTTGACCCCCAGGTTGCGGGCGACCGCGCCCCACAGCTCGGAGGTGAACTGTGGTCCGCGGTCTGACGAGATGTCCGCCGGTGCGCCGAAGCGGGCGACCCAGGTGGCGATGAAGGCCTGCGCCACGTCGGCGGTGGTGGTGGAGACGAGGGGAACGGCCTCCGGCCACCTGGTGGTCCTGTCCACCATGGTGAGCAGGTGTGTGAACCCTCGTGATGGGGGAAGGGGGCCCACCAGATCCACGTTGACGTGGTCGAAACGTCGTTCGGGCACGGTGAAAGGTGCCAGCGGGGCCTGGGTGTGTCGGTGGACCTTGGCCCGTTGGCAGGCGGTGCAGGCGCTGGTCCAATCGCGGACGTCCCGACGAAGGCCGTGCCAGACGAAACGCGCCGACACCAGCTTCTGGGAAGCTTTCCGGCCCGGGTGGGAAAGGCCGTGGAGGGAGGCGAAGATGCGGCGTTGCCAGGTGACGGGCACGATGGGGCGAGGCCGGCCTTGGGAGACGTCGCAGAGCAGGACAGTGTCCGCGCAGGGGATGTCGGCCAGGCGGAGGCCCGTGTCCGCCGCCCGGAGGGCTTGCACCGTGGTGTCGGTGGTTTGGTCCGCCGCCATGAGCGCAAAATCCACGCCCAGGTGGACCGCGTTCGCGCTGGCCCGGGAAAGACAGTCGGCCACGGCGTTGTTTTTGCCGGCGACGTGCCGGATGTCCGTGGTAAACTCCGACACGGCGGAGAGGTGGCGCTGTTGGCGGGCCGACCATGGCTCCGTGACCTTGGCCATGGCGTAAACCAACGGCTTGTGGTCGACGAACGCCGTGAAAGGTCGGCCCTCCAGGAGGTGGCGGAAATGGCGGACGGCCAGGTGTAGACCGAGGAGCTCCCGGTCAAACGTGCTGTATTTGAGCTCGTTCGGCCGGAGCTGCCGGCTGAAAAAAGCGAGTGGCTGCCAAACCCCGTTCACCCATTGCTCATGTACGGCGCCCACCGCGTAGTCGGAGGCATCCGTGGTGAGGGCGATGGGAGCGTTGAGCACCGGGTGAGCGAGCAGTGTTGCGTCGGCGAGGGCCCGCTTTGAGCTTTGGAAGGCCGCATCCATTGCTGCGGACCAGGCGATGTCGTGCTTGGCCGGCTTGCCCCGGAGGGCTTCGTAGAGGGGCCGCATGAGTTGAGCAGCGCGGGGCACGAAGCGGTGATAAAAATTCACCATTCCCAGGAATTCCTGCAGGGCCTTTATGGTGCGGGGACGCGGGAAAGTGGTGATGGCCTCGACCTTGGTTGGCAGCGGCACAGCCCCGTTCTTGGTGATGTGGTGGCCCAAAAAATCAACGGCCGTCGTGCCGAAGTGGCATTTGGCCGGGTTGACGATGAGGCCGTGCTCGCTGAGGCGCCCGAACAGTGTTCGGAGGTGGAGGAGGTGCTCGGCCCGGGACGTGCTGGCGACGAGGATGTCGTCCAGGTAAACGAAAAGGAACGGCAGGTCACGCAGCACGCCGTCCATCAAGCGCTGGAACGCCTGAGCCGCGTTCTTGAGACCAAACGGCATCCGCAAGAACTCGAATAAGCCGAACGGCGTGATGACTGCCGTTTTAGGGACGTCGGCCGCCCTGACAGGTACCTGGTGATATCCCCGTATGAGATCAATTTTTGAAAAAATGACCCGTCCCGCCAGACGGGCGGAGAAGTCTTGGATATGCGGGATCGGGTACCTGTCGGGTGTTGTAGCGTCATTAAGACGGCGGTAGTCGCCACACGGGCGCCATCCACCCCCCGGCTTTGGCACGATGTGCAGTGGCGAGGCCCACGCGCTATCGGAGCGCCGCACGATGCCGAGGTGCTCCAACGCGTCGAATTCGGCCTTCGCAACGGCAAGCTTGGCTGGGTCGAGGCGGCGGGCCCTGGCGTAGACCGGCGGGCCCGTGGTTGGTATGTGGTGCTCGATCCCATGCCGTACTGCGACGGCCGAAAACGTCGGCCGCGTGAGGGCCGGGAACTCCGCGAGCAGGCGAGCAAACTCGTTCGCCGCCGGGACGGTGCATGCCAGCTCGGTCGGCGCGGAGCTGCTCAATGTGCATACCAGGGAGCTGAAGGTTTCAGCGTTGATTAAACGACGCCGTTGGACGTCCACCAGCAGTCCGTGTGCGCAGAGGAAGTCGGCGCCGAGCAGAGCCATGGGCACGTTGGCGGTTACAAACGTCCAAGCGAAGCGTTGGCCGCCGAAGCAGAGGGTGACGTTGCGCGGGCCGAAGGTGCGGATAGTCGATCCGTTGGCCGCAACCAAGGAGGGGCCGCAAACCGCGGATTGCCTGTCCTGGTCAGAGGCGGGCATGACGCTCACTTGGGCGCCGGTGTCGCACAGGAAGCGCCGTCCGGACGCTTTATCCGTGATGAACAGTAAGTTGCCCGTGTGACTGTGGCCGGCGTTCATGGCAGGTAATGAACGCCGGCCTGGCCGTTTCCCGACCCGCCGAAGGTGCACGGGGGTCGGCATGTCCGGGCCTTCTGTCCGAACCTGGCATGATAGGAACACCACGCTTGGTCGGGTGGAGGCTTCGGACGTCGTGCTGAACGTGGTCGGCTCGGTATAGCGGCCGCCAATTGCGTCGGCAGTTCGGCCGTCGAACGCGCCGGGTGCTCGGGCGCCATGGATGGTGCATCAGGCGGCGGCGGGTCCCATGTCGCCGCTGCGATGCGCTGTCCCGCGGCGGAGATTTTGTCGGCTTCTCTGGCAAGGGCCCGGGGATCTGTGATCGTCGTGCTTGCCAGGGCGAGGCGTACCGGGTTAGGCAGCTGACGGAGGAACAGCTCCCGGAACAGGAATGCCGGAGAGTGCTCGCCGAGCAGCGAAAGCATGTAGTCCATTCGCTCGGAAGGGCGCGTGTCGCCGAGCTCCGGCAAATCGAGCAGGCGCCGTGCGCGTTCCGCCGCTGGGAGGGCGAAAGCATCGAGGAGAAGCTTCTTAATCGCGCCGTATTTGTCCGCGGCTGGCGGTCTCTCGAGGAGGCTCAGGGCGCGGGCTGCGGTGGCTGAACCGAGCGCAGCGACCACGTGGTGGAAGCGGGTGTCGTCCGCCGTGATGCCTCGCAGGGCGAACAGGGACTCCGCTTGTGCGAACCAAACCGCCGCGTGAGCCTCCCAGAAGGTAGGCAGTTTAAGGGCGACTGCCGAGTCCATGTCGATAGGTCACCAATGAAGGAGCTGTGGCTCCCACGTCGATCGAAAGAATGGACGCGACAAAAAGCTTGAATTCATCTGAGCTGCTTTATTAGAATCAAACACTCAGGCACTCTGGGAAAAACGTTTTACGGTCGGCAATATATATCTATTCCGCCAGGGGGTTTGCCCAGGCCTGGCGCCAGGGGGCGTGGCCCCGCGGGCCGGCTGCGGCCTGGCAAGCCGAGGGCGAGCCTGCCCGGGCGTCCCGACCGAGGCCTGGCAAGTCGAGCGCGGGCCTGCCCGGGCGTCCTGGACGAGCCCGGCCTGGTGATCGCTCCGCGTCCTTGATAGGTGCAAGGCGATTGTGTAACCCCAGCGGCAGCCGCTACAATGGCTTACATGAGCACGTTTTTTTTTTCGAGATCAGATCCAAGATGGCCGACTGGTGGCCATTTGTTACTTAAACGTGTCTCCAACAATTTCTCTGACATGCATAGTCCGATTTTGTTCAAACTTGGCACAAGCAAAGTACTTGATGGCATACACATGCAACTCACTTTATTTCGCGATCTGATCAAATATGGCCGACTGGTAGACTGGCGGCCTTTTTTTTAAACCCAATATTCAACACATCCTCAACCTTTTTTCGCACATGCATTGACCAATCTTGTTCAAACTTTGCACATTGATAATGAATGATGACGTGCATATGCACGTCATTTCATTTCGAGAACAGGTCAAAGATGACCGACTGGTGGCCATTTCTGTTACTCAAACATGTCCTCAACCATTTATTGAACATGCATGGTCCGATTGTCTTCAAACTTGGCACAAAGACAATACATGAGTATACATATGCAGAAGATTTTCTTTTGTCATCCGACGAAAGATGGCCGACTGACGGCCTTTAAATCCGTTCAGCAAAATTACTAAAACTACGGTGGAGGCTATGACATTTTATGTCTTTTTCCTCTTGTTGTTTTTGTAAAACTGTCCTCCCTGTGAAAACCTCTCCTTTGAGGTATCTCATGGTAGTGTGGCATGATGTTGTGGTTCTGTTTGAACAACTCTGAAAATATGTCAAAACCTGTATAAACCTCCCCCTTCACTCCCCTCCAGGTGAGGTGGCACCTGGGAAAATATTCTCTCCATGACATTCCCAAGTCCCTGCATAGAGACATCATGTGTGTTTCTCCATCAAGCTGTTTTGAGGTTATTTCACACGGACACACACACACACAAACCTCCTCTATATGGAGTACAGGTATCTAGTACTTCCTTTTCAGGTAAAACATGGATATATATGTATATATGTAGATATATATTTATACACACTACCGGTCAAAAGTTTTAGAACACCAAAATTTTTCCAATTTTTATTGAAATTTACGCAGTTTAATGTCCAGTGAATAATCTGAAATGGTACAAAGGTAAGCAGTAAACTGCTCGAGGTTAAAAAAAAGTTTAGGTTAGCAAAAACGGGAAAATAATGTAACTTGCACAGTTGTATTGTAAAACAAAAAAGGCCTTCTTCAGGGAACAAGTAATGGGTTAACAACTTGCAGCCTTTCTGCAGCAATGTAAGTAAATTAAGCCTTGAAAGTTGATGCAAACAATTCCTACAGGTGTCCCAACCCCTGCTGATTATTTGAGTGCAAACCCCCTGTCTGCATAAAAGCAGTATTGGAACAGAATGTTATTACACCCTCCGAAGCATTATTTGGACAATATTGCACTGCAGGAAGTTTCTGATTGGAAACTGGAGGAAACTCTGACAGGAAGAGGTCTGGCAGTCCCAAAGCCACAACAGAATCGGAAGACAAGTTTCTGAGAGTCAACAGCTAGCGTGACAGGCAGCTCACAGGACAACAGCTTCAAGCACAGCTTAACACTGATCGAAGTAAGCAAGTCTCAGTTTCAACTGTGAAGAGAAGACTTCGAGCTGCAGGTTTGACAGGTCGAGTGGCAGTAAGAAAGCCATTGCTGAGATGGCAAAATAAGAAAAAGAGGCTTGCCTGGGCCAAGAAGCACCACCAGTGGACTACTGAAGACTGGAAGAAGGTCTTATGGACCACAACAACAACAACATGCATTTTAAGGCCATTTTCCCTGCAAGAGCGGGGGTTAGCCTTGCGGTCCCCATGACAATCTTCTCCATTTTGCCCTATTTTCTGCATCTCTCCTTGTTAACCCCCTTGCCCGCATTTCTTCTTCCACCACCTTTAGCCAAGTCTTTCTCGGTCTTCCCCGTCCTCTACTTCCTTCTACATTCATTTCCATCACTCTTCTCAACCAGTCACTTTCATCCTTCCTCAACACATGACCAAACCAGCTCAACCTGTTCCTCTTCACAGCATCAATCACAGGCTCTATTCCCATCATCTTTCGCAATTCATCATTTGTCTTCCTCTCTCTCATGAGGCACGTAAGACATCGGCCATTATAAAAGCTCCCAGTGTTAAGTGTGTAAAATTCTGAGGAGATTACGGCTGGCTCAATAGCGCAGTGGGCTGTCACCGCGTAATCATTGGAGGTCTGTGGTTCGAGTCCCGTATTGAGTCACAATTTTTCACACTTAGCCCCACGCAGGAATTTGATTCCTGTTAATAAAAATTGAGTTTATCTTCAATGCACTTCTGCATATACACACATACATACGCATAAGTTCAAAACACACCTGGTCACAAGTATGCCGCACTGACCGGGTCCTCAGTCGAGGTCCTCAGCATCATCCCATTTCGGCTCTTCAACCTCGATACGGTCAGCTAAGGTGGGCCAGCAGGGGCACGTACACATCCACATGCAGCAACTGCACCTGGATGCGTACATATATATATATGGAAACCGTAATATATATATATATATATATTGTTGCGGATATGGGATTTGGCCTCCATCCATATCCGCTTGTAAATATTCCCCTATTTCCCCAATACTTCCCAACTATCCCCAATCCCCCATTCCCTAGTCCCATTTTCTGTAAACAACACTCTGTAGAACCGACCTTCCCCTTTTTCCCCCATTAAATGTCGTGCCCAGGTTCACCGCATCTCACGTAGACAACTATAGGACATCTTGCTAGTTATTCTTAGTCTATGTCAGTTAAGGACTCGTTTCCATTAATTCTGACTCTTCGTTGCACCAGAATGTGATTGTATGGCACCATTAGTAAGTTTAGGACCTCCCAATACCTCCCCGCATCTCTTCCTCATGGAACAACAACACCAACAACAACAACAGCGGCGGCGGCGCGGGGAGTGCGCGTCCTCACTCCGGCTTGGTTAGCCGCCATTGAACATGTGCTCCGACGGGGTTACCACGCAGGGGCTCGCTGTCAGCTCCTCGTCAAGGGCGGAGCCCGGTAACACCCCCCGCACCCAATGGAGGCGGCGGACCGATTCCATCTGGGGCGGAGCTAACGAGCCGAGGGCGTGTCACTCCCCGCTGGACATGCGCAGGAAGAGGGAGGTGACGTGAGATGCGCCTCAGCTTGGAGAAGAAAGGACGCCACCTCCTAGCGCTGAGAAATACCTCCCCGCCTCTCTGGACCGGACCGGGTCGATTCTGCCCCTGAGCCAAGGTGCACCTTGAGCTATCGACTGCCTGCCCTCCCCTGCCATCAATCCCCGTGTAAGTCAGTCTTGTCCCGTTTGTCTGTGGTCTGTCGGGATTAAGATAAGACTGTGTCTAAGTGCCCATCTTGCTGTGCTTTACCTCTTGCCGTGTAATCTAACCGTTCTGCATAACCAATATTATATCCTCCTCCGGAGGTCTTGAGAACTGTACCCCCTTGTGTCGTTGCCTTAATCCCAGCCGTTGTGTCCTTTCCTTCATTGATTTAGCATAGCGTGACTTAGTCAACGTTCGAGTGGAATCGGGTAAACTGTGCGAACACGGCGGCCATTCCGCTCGGCCCATCATAACATCTTAATAAGTCGTGTCCGTAACAATTGGTGTCGGGAAGTGGGATCGAACCCGAAGCGTGCTTCACGCGCTCGAAATTATTAACGGCGAAATTTGATTGTGTTTTACAAAAATAAAAACCCGAATTTTGAAAGTCGCGCTATGGCGGATCAAGACGGCTGGGTTCCGGTAGAGGAGAGTGAGGCAGGGTCGATCCAGGACCAATTTGAGGGACATGAGGGACATGATGAGAGCGAAGCAGTGAGGGTGGCAGGTTCGCAAAATAGCGTCGTCGCGCACGAGGTTACGGGCGCGCAAAATGGCGCCTCGCACATGGCCACGGCGACCGCGCCCGCGACCGTAGTAGCGCCACCGGTGGATTTGAACCTTTTTTTAATGCAAATGAAGGCCCTTATGGACAAGAATAATGAAGAAATGAAAAACAGTATGGGGGCAATGAGGGAGGACATGGGGTCCAATAGCGAGAAATTGAGGGAGGACATGGGGTCCAATAGCGAGAAATTGAGGGAGGACATGGGGTCCAATAGCGAGAAATTGAGGGAGGACATGGGGGCCCAGATCGGAGGGTTAGGGAGTAGAATAGAGGGATTAGACAATAGATTAGGGGAAATACAGGAGGGGTTAATGGGGGTAGAAAACAGAATGGCCGTTCAGGAGAATCAAATGGAAGGGATGAAAAAGGGGTTAGAGGGGTTAGAAAACAGTATGGAAGGCAAATTGAGGGACATGAGGGACCAAGCGGAAAGGGAAGTTAAACAAATGGGGCAGCAGATAGAGGGGGTCAGAATGGGGGTAGAAACCAAACTGGATGCTCACAGGGAGGAAATGGAGCAGATGAGGGTGGCATCTGGGCAGGAGATGCAAGTGATGGGAGAAGAGATCAGAAGAGGTGTGAGTGAGGAGGTCGGAGGAGTGCGCGAGGAGGTGAGGCACTGTAAGGAGCACATGGAGAAGGAGGTGAGAAAGGGGACTGTAAAGTTACAAGGGGGCATAGAGGACCTGACGCAGGAGGTGGAACAGCTGACGGAGGGACAAAAAGGACTAACGGAGCAGGTTCAAAGGAACACTGCGGTATTAGGAGGGTTAAAAGCGACACAGAAAGAACTAAAAGACGACTTGATAGCGACGAAGAGGGAATGTCAGATGGTACGTGAAGGACTGACAACGAGGTTGGACGAGGTGACAGAGGTAATGGAGACGAAGGACCGGCAGGTGAGGACGCACATGGAAACGGTCAAGGTAGCCTTGGAGGACGAGCTTGAGGAGACGTACCGGGAAATAAAAGAGGTGAAGCAGAAATTAGAAGAAGTGGAAGAAGGGGTGAGCGAAATTAAGAAGCGACGGAGAGGGGATAAGAAAGAGATAAAAGAGGAGATAAAAGAATTGGTCCAAAGTCTGTGTTCGGATCGTGATGATGTGCTCATTAACCGGATGAGGGATTCGCAGGTAATGGAGGAGAAGCGAAGAGGAAGAGGACCCGGTGTAAGTGGTGACCAATATGGTCGTGCGTATGATGCGCCAGGGGATTTAAGAAGCTTGGGGGTCGAGATGGACCCGGGTGTTCGTGAGAGGCCGTTGGTGAAGTGTGCGACAGGTCTGGTGTGCGAAAAAGGAGGTGTGCGAGAAAGTCCGACTCTGGGGTGTGTGAGGAAAAAGTGCGTGCCAAGGAGTGAGGGTGCTGGCGAGAGTGAGTCGGTCGTAGCGCGTGTGCGAGGGAGCACATGGAAGCGCGGTGTGGTAAGTGTTACAAAGGGTGTGATGGGAGAGTGTGCGCAAGAGTGTGCGCGAGAAAGGTGTGTGACGGACAGGTGCATGGGGAAAGAGTGCGCTGTCAAAGGCAAGGAAGAATGCACGCCTGTGGTGAGTGTTACAGAGGGTGTGACGGGAGAGTGTGCGCAAGAGTGTGCGCGAGAGAGGTGTGTAACGGACGGGTGCATGAGGAAAGAGTGCGCTGTCGAGAGTAAGGGTGAGTGCGCTGTCAAGAGTGGAGGTGAGAGTAGTAAGAGTGACACGGAGCGTGAGTTGGTTGTGACAGGTGAGCGAGGATGTACACCTGGAATGGAAGGATGCACACCTGGAATGATAGAGCGTGAGTGGGAATGCCCGCTGGAATTGGTAGTGAGGCACGTGGTTGGGTGTGCGAGTGAGGGCACACCTGTGATTGTCACAGAGGAGGTGACCGAGGAGGGGGCGCGAAGAGGTGTGTTGGTGAGGTGTGCGATCAACGAATGTGTGCCAAAGTGTTCGGTGGTCAGGTGTGTGACCAAGGCTGTGAGTGGAATGAGTGTACCTGGGTGTGTAAGGAAAGGTATGAGCAAGCAAGGGGTAGCGTATGCATGTAAGCGTGCAGGTGAAGCATCGACGTTAACCGGGTTCGAAGTTAGAACGACTTATAGCCGAATCGGGCCCTCGGTGCGTGCCGGGCTTCGCGTGCCGCGAGAACCAGCGGGGATCCGAGGCACGGCGGGTTCGAAAGGACCGTCGTGCGCGATCCACGCCGGGCCTCGCTTTGACCGGCCGCGTCCGTGCTCCACTAGGCGGAGCGGGCAGCCCGATAGGAAGGGTCGTCAGGGCGACCACTTTTTGGTGAGACGTGCCGGCAGGTCGAGATCGGGACATTGGATGGCTCCGTGCCGAGATGGTGTGTGGGATCTCGGCACGGGTAAGCCCCCGTCCCTGCACCGAATGCCGGACGCATCCAGCCGCTGGCACGGAACAACCCGCATTCATTGCTCGGCTTTAGGAAGCCGGGCTTTGGACAGGAATTGGCGCACCGAGAGGCATTAGTGAGTAGACTGTGTGATGAGGTTAGTGTTTTGGACCCAAAATTAAAAAAAAAAAAAAATTGATGATTGGCAAAGGATTGGCAGTAGTGATTGGCAAATTTTTGATTTGTTGAAATTTGATGTGCCAACTTGGTAGTGGGAGATGCCCGATGTGGTGGGATGGCAACTCTGTCATCCCTCACAAGGTGGGGCAAATGCGCAATAGATTATGGGGTGTATGGCAGTGAAAACTAGCCCGGGTGGGTTAGGATATTGATAGGGATCTAGCGAAGATGACATTAGGTGACGTTAAGGTTTAGTTAGTGACTGATACCTGTAGTGGGGACGCAGGTAGATTAGCGTGGATGATAATGACGTGGGAGCGCAATAGTTTAAAGGGACAACTGGGAAGCGCAAGTTTCAGAGGGGAGTAGTTAGATGAGATGATGCTGTGTGAGAACTGGACAGGTGTGATTGCACAGGTGTGCAACTGAACAGGTGTGTGGAGCAGTGTATGAGTAGTGAGTGTTGTGGATCAGCGCGAATGCGCTTTGGGGAGAGAAGGGTGCAGGCGGCACCAAGTGTGAGAGCACAGGTGTGTGGAATATATGGAGCAGAGAATGAGTGGTGTGGAGAGAGTTGGAGTAAGTGGTACGGAGTGGTTTGCATGGTGCGAAGGTGTGAATGGGGGAAGAGTGGACCCCCATCACGAATACCCGGGGCGGGTAGTATAAGTGTTAGGTAGAGGGTATAGGTAAATTGTGGTTGGATATTGGCATCTGTGGTGCGGGTGACAGAATGGTATTTGGATGGGTGCATTAGTGTTGTGGAAATGGCTGGGCGTGTAGCCTGTTAGTGTGTGTAGTTGGTTTGGGCACTCCACCACTGTGAGGATGTCGGCCAGGTGAGGCCGCAGGTGGGCTCTGGGAGCCGCTAGTGTCAGTGGGTGCCTGAGGATCCCGGGTGTGGATCGGGCAGCCCGTGCCAGAGAGGGCACTGAGGGAGTGAGAGGGCGAGAGGGCCTTCCCCAGTTAGTTAGGTTAGGGTGAGGAGCAGGTAAGCTCGGGTGGCAACTACAGTGGTGGAGGTGTGCAGGTGGGTAGACCTGCTGGGAGAGCTACACGTCACAGCCCGGAAATTGTGCGAGAGCACCGAGTGTTGAATCGGGGGAGTGAGACCCCAAATTGAGAGGCACCACAGATTGGTCAATGAGAATTGGTTTTTAGAACCCATAGTGTAAGTGGGCCAATGGTTTGGCAGGAGAAAGACCCCGGGTAATGTAAAGTTGTTAAAGTCATTTAGGAAATAGTTAGGATTGATGAACCTGTCGCACCATACGCAGCCACTTACCTGTGATGATGATGACTCCACACCTGTGTACCTTTGTTCTGTGTTGCAGGAAATAAGAATTGCTGGTTGGATTGGTGAGACGCATCACGACGTGGATGAGACATTGGGGTGATTCCATCTCTCCCTCCTTAGGAGGGACTGATGATGAATTGGAGATGGCAAATTTTGCTGTTGAGTTGGAGATGGCAAATTGTGATGAGAGTTGGAAATGGCAAATTTGATTGGTTAGGAGGGAGAGAAGACGAATTTGGTTTATGGGAGGAACGGGGAAGACAGTAGGGACGTTTGTTGATTTGTAAAGTAGATGTTTATGGGTAGTGTTGTGTTTTGTGGATACAGTAAGGGGTAAGGGAGGGGCAATGTAGGTTACCTGGTGGAGGGGGGGGGGGGCGTACGGTAGGAAGGTACCTGTCTCACCTGGTTCCCATGTGCCCCCAGTGTGCATTACCTTATATTGCGTGCACTTTTGCGCCCTTACCACCTTACTCACTTGCTCTATTTTTGTCTCCCACCTCTGAGGATCTGGCTTTGGGGCAGAGAGAGAGGAGAGAGAGGTGCTGGCTCTGCAGTTGTGGGCTTGCACTTTCGCTGCTTGCTGCCTGGATCGATACACCATATGGACCGCAATTTTTGTGGCCGCCCACCATGGACCGCAGTTCTTTTGCGGCCAAGCACCACCCGTGGATGGACCTCTGGGTCAACGTGGCACCTATGCCATACAGGTGAACCACTTATAGTTGGCCCCCCTGACGGCCACAATTTAGAAATGGACGCGGTTGGCGCCTTTCTTTATTTTTGAAGGAAGCCAGAACACCAAGTGGGCTCCAAGGCAAGACCAGCGGCAGAACATCGGCCGGCTGCGACACCACCGGTGATTATTGAACACTTTATTGGTGCACCGGATGGTGCTGACTGTACATGATGGGGTGGTGCTTTTGGTGCTTGGATGGGGTGCTCTGCACATTATTAAAGGCCGTAAGGCCACAGAGCACTCGTGGGTTGGTGTATCGATGCTGGCATGCGTGCTCTCTCTATGCATAACATCTGCATGTGTTCCTCCAAAAACAGGTCCTGGATCGTAGTGTAAATATCAGTGTAGTCTTGTGTAAATAATGTTCCCTACCGGCTGTATGTTTAGTTTGAGGATTCTTTCCGCGATTCGGTTATCCTGTGGGTGTGTTTCTGTGAGGAGAAGGGTGCAACGTCGCAGGGGGACATATTTACTCATTTGTGAACATCTGTAAAACTGTCGCACTCAGGGTTGAGTTAATAGTAGAGGGAACTACATCTGAGTGCCACACTAACGTAGGTAAAAATTTATCGGGTAGGGTCGCCCCGAGGTAGAGAAGGGTGCAATGTTGCGGATATGGGATTTGGCCTCCATCCATATCCGCTTGTAAATATTCCCCTATTTCCCCAATACTTCCCAACTATCCCCAATCCCCCATTCCCTAGTCCCATTTTCTGTAAACAACACTCTGTAGAACCGACCTTCCCCTTTTTCCCCCATTAAATGTCGTGCCCAGGTTCACCGCATCTCACGTAGACAACTATAGGACATCTTGCTAGTTATTCTTAGTCTATGTCAGTTAAGGACTCGTTTCCATTAATTCTGACTCTTCGTTGCACCAGAATGTGATTGTATGGCACCATTAGTAAGTTTAGGACCTCCCAATACCTCCCCGCATCTCTTCCTCATGGAACAACAACACCAACAACAACAACAGCGGCGGCGCGGCGGCGGCGCGGGGAGTGCGCGTCCTCACTCCGGCTTGGTTAGCCGCCATTGAACATGTGCTCCGACGGGGTTACCATGCAGGGGCTCGCTGTCAGCTCCTCGTCAAGGGCGGAGCCCGGTAACCCCCCCCCGCACCCAATGGAGGCGGCGGACCGATTCCATCTGGGGCGGAGCTAACGAGCCGAGGGCGTGTCACTCCCCGCTGGACATGCGCAGGAAGAGGGAGGTGACGTGAGATGCGCCTCAGCTTGGAGAAGAAAGGACGCCACCTCCTAGCGCTGAGAAATACCTCCCCGCCTCTCTGTACCGGACCGGGTCGATTCTGCCCCTGAGCCAAGGTGCACCTTGAGCTATCGACTGCCTGCCCTCCCCTGCCATCAATCCCCGTGTAAGTCAGTCTTGTCCCGTTTGTCTGTGGTCTGTCGGGATTAAGATAAGACTGTGTCTAAGTGCCCATCTTGCTGTGCTTTACCTCTTGCCGTGTAATCTAACCGTTCTGCATAACCAATATTATATCCTCCTCCAGAGGTCTTGAGAACTGTACCCCCTTGTGTCGTTGCCTTAATCCCAGCCGTTGTGTCCTTTCCTTCATTGATTTAGCATAGCGCGACTTAGTCAACGTTCGAGTGGAATCGGGTAAACTGTGCGAACACGGCGGCCATTCCGCTCGGCCCATCATAACATCTTAATAAGTCGTGTCCGTAACAATATATATATATATATATATATATATATATATATACACACACATATTACGGTTTTCCGCCGCCCTTCCTACCCTTACCAAGGGGGGATTAAGCCCCTTGTTCTTTCTGGGCCTGCGTAACCGAGACTTGAAACGCCTCTTCCGGGCAAACGCTCTCCCCTCTGGGCTGGTGCTCCTGCCTCACACCTAGCTCGTCTTCACGCTGTTGAAACCAAAGCATTCAGAATCATTGGAATCTCCCGCGATGAAGCTAACTCCAAGGGCCTCTCACT
Organism: Myxine glutinosa; assembly: GCF_964187855.1. Taxonomy (NCBI): domain Eukaryota; kingdom Metazoa; phylum Chordata; class Myxini; order Myxiniformes; family Myxinidae; genus Myxine; species Myxine glutinosa. Next base: position 20,753,325 of record NC_136267.1, on the reverse strand, counting down.
CACTCACCGCAGGCAGGTTGGTGGTCTTTCCGTCTTCTACCGACTCCTCTCTGGCCTTGCTCCCCCAGCTCTCTCTGGGCTCTGTCCCGCAAATATTCCTACAGGTCGCACAAGATCTGCCTGCAACCCTCTTATGGTTAAACTGCCAAAATCAAGACTCTCTGCTCACCTTCACTCCTTCATTCCTATTTTCTCCCGCCTCTGGAACAAACTCCCTCACTCTCTTCAATCCCACTCCACCCTCCAGGTCTTTAAAACAGCTGTTCACCACCATCTCTTATCTTCCGCCATCCAAAACCTTGAGCTTTTCTACCCCCGCTAATTTCACCCCAATTCCACTTTTTTGAAATACCAACTTCTGTCCTGGAAGTCCTTGGTGTCCTTGTGTTTTATACTTCTCCCCCCCCCCCCTTCCCACGCCTCCTCCCCCCCCCAAGCCCTCTCCCTTCCACACATCTCCCTGCTCTCGAATGTTGTGTTTGTGTGCTTCCCCTTCTCTCCCCATCTTGTCTTCCGCTCCCTCTTTTTATATATTTTGTTTGTCTGGTTGATTTGTTTGTGAAGTAAATGTTAGCTCTTTCACGAGCCTCGATTCAGTATACCAAAAAAAAAAACGCAAGGTAGGGTTTCGGGACCAAGTCTCGCATGTACCTAAATACCTGCGCCGCCACGAAAGCGGGGAACCAAGCCTCGCACGAGCCACGTTTAAATTGAGTACACCGAGCGGATTGCGTACCACGTGGTCCGTGCCGTTTTCGTTAATATTGGAACCCGATTCGAGCGGTTCTATTCGTACCACGCTTAGTCAATGATGGAAAACACAAGACGGTCGAATAAAAGGAATAACACAATTTAATTATTATTTACACTTATGTACAAGTCGGTAGAAAGCAGACACAGAGCAGAACTTAATCAGTCTTATACTTATTCCCAGATACGGGCCTGATCACATTCACACCCTGATTGGCGGCTTGCGCTTACCGTCGGCTTCTTCGCCGTCCTCATTCGGTCCCGACCCGACCTGCTAGGCCTGCCTCGTGTAAATTCGCGCCAAAAAGCCAAAGGCAGCACAAGGAGGCGTAAGAGGCATAAGGCAATGGAAGCAGCATAAGGCAATGAAAGACCTACTCTCATTATTCTACTCAACGCAAGACTAACACAGGAAAAGGACTATTCCCACACATACTAAGAGATAACTGAACTATCGCGAGACTACGTGTTGTTTGTGTGACTAACTATGAGGGGGAAATTTAACCTTTATTGTACAAAACTCAAAACCGCAACAATATATATGTATTGAAATAAAAGGAGTTGTGTTGAGGTGTATGGAAACAGGTGTGTGAGCACAAAAGGTGTGCGAGTAAATAGTGTGGAATGAGTAGTGTGGAATGCTTGGTGTGGGAATAAAAGGTGTGGAATGCATGGTGTGAAGGAGTTAATGGGGGGAGATGGACCCATTCACGAATACCCAGGGGGGGGGTAGTATAAAGTCAGGTAGAGGGCTCAGGGAAATTGTTTGGATATTGACACCTGTGGTGCAGGTAGTGGCAATGTAGTGTTTGGAGGGTGCATGAGTCACTTTGAGTCAGTGACATGGCTGGGCATGTGGCTTCATTGGTGCGTATGGTTATTGGGGCACTCCGCCACTGGTAGTTTGTCGGCCAGGTGAGGCCGCAGGTAGGCTCTGGGAGCCAGTCAGAGTAGTTGTGAGTTGTTCAGTGGGGCCCGAGGATCCAAGGGAAGGACCCGGGTAGCCCAATGCCAAGGAGGGCATCAGGGGGTAAAGTGCCAGGAGGGGCCTTCCCCAGTTTAGGTAGTCGCAGGAGCAGGTAAGCTCGTTTGGCGACTTCAGTGGCGGAGGTGCGCAGGTAGTTAGACCTGCTAGTGGAGCCACACGACCCAGCCCCGAAATTGTGCAAGGGCACAGAGTGAAAAATTGGGGAGTGAGACCCAAATTCGTAGGGCACCGCAGAGTGGTCAATGGGGAATTCGGTTTTTAGAACCACATCGTTTAAAGATGGCCGATTGGCACGGTACGACCCCGGGTAGTTTAAGAGTTAATATCAGTAGTGTAGTTAGGATGAGAGAAATTCCCTTCGCGCCATCCACATCCATTCACCAGGAGGGCGAAGCTCCGCACCAAGACCAAGTGAACTGTTGAGTGAGTAAGACGCATCATGACGCAATGGGACATTGTGTTTTGTTCCATTCCTTCCTTCCTGGGAGGGATTGGGAGACGATTTTGGATTAGAGGGGAATATGGGAGACAAGACATAGGGACGAATTTGTAAATACCAGGAAGGGCTAGGGTAATGTAAGCTGACGTTGGGGGTTAGGAACGGTTAGGGACGAGCTTGCTCTGCTCGCTCTTCCGCGCCCCTCATGCTGCATTACCTTGTATTGCTGTGTACCTTTGTGCCCTTTTCGCTTTGCTGGTCGTGCTTTGTCTCTTCCCCACCCCAGGACCATTTTGGAGGTGTAACTGTGCAGCACCATCGACATGTGCAGCATCCCTGCTGCACTTTGCTACATCTGTGCAGCTGAACTGCACAGCACTTTGCTGCCGTATCCTTTTCATTCATTATAACTTTGATGCACGTGTGCAGCACCCTGCTGCCACAAACACTTTGCTGCACATATTACACTTATGGACCACAAGTTTTGTGGCCTAACACCTCACCTGTGTAGCACCTTGCTGCAAACTCACCTTGCATCTTCGGACCACTTGTTTTGAGTGGCATTAATGTCACGCAGTTGGACCACATAGGGTTGACCCTGCTGGCCAATAAATAAACACAGTTTTTGTGTATCTTTATTATTGTGTGCTCGGGACGAGAAGAATTGTAAGTATATTTAGCCCCGAAGAGCAGGAATGGCCTGTGGCCTGTATGCCGGTCCGGGGGCTTGCCGGTTTGATATGTGCACACAGAAGATGCAAGCTGCAAGAAGCAAGAAGCAAGCAGCAAATGAAATGTGACTTTTGAATGTGTTTGTGTACTTTGCTGTGCTTTCTCTTCCCCTCCAATCTTCTTTCCAAAAAGGACAGGTCCTGGGTCATTGAACTGTAAATAAGGAGTAGGTTTTGTGCTTGTATATAAAAATGCTGCCCACCGGCTCTATGTTTAGTTTGAAAACAATTCCGCAATTCGGTTAATCGTGGGCGTGATTCTGTTAGAGTAGCTATTCAACGCAGTAGGTGGGACATATTTAGTGTTTTAAAACTGTCGCATACACGGGTTAGAGTAAATGTTAGAGGGAACCACATCTATATGTCACATGTAAACGTAAAAGTTAGTCCCAGATCTTTCTCAAAACCGGTCGTTCCAATAATTTTTGAAGGTTCGACTCGGGGACGAGTCTGACGAGGGAGAGGGGTAGTGTTGCGGTTTTGAGTTTTGTACAGTCAGTATAATAACGGTTAAAATTTCCCCCTCATATTTAGTCACACAAGCAACATGTAGCCTCGCGATAGTGTAGTTATTTCTAAGTATTTGTGAGCTTAGTCCTTTTCCTATGTTAGTTCTGCGGTGAGTAGAGTCGGGAGAATAGGTCCTACTTCTACCGACTTTCCAGCCTCCCTAGCCTCATGCCCCTTTGCGCTAACTTTGGTTCATTTTGGGCGAATTGGCATGAGGCAGGCCTAGGAGGGTCGGGGCGGAGCCGAATGAGGAGCCGGCAGAGGCGCTGACGGTAAGCACGAGCCGCCAATCAGGACTCAGAGGTGGTGGCGGCAGCACTGCGTCACAGGGCGTGGTAAGAAGGTTCGAGGGCGTTCAAGAAGGTTTGGGGGCGCATCTATATAACCCGTTGCGCAAAGCCCCCAAGAGGACTTCACTCACAGCAGTAAAAGGACTCGACTCGCAGCAGTAAGAGGACTCGCCTCGCAGCAGTAAAATGACTCGCTGATGAGAAAGAGAACTGCTGCCCAGGGAGAGCTCGCGCGCAATAATCAACCCGGAGGAATCATTGACGAGCAAGAGTTGTGAGCGTCAGAGAACTGTGAGAGATACGCGGGTGAAGCAAGACGCGCATGAACCGAAATACGCGCTTTTATAAAGTGACGCTCGGTTGAGTTGGAGGCCGAGCCATATACAGTGCATTAAGTTGCGCGAGTGATAACGGTTGTGTAATCGCCAGCTGCGCTGAGAGTCCCGCATTTGCCGTTCCACCTCATCGGCTGCCTTGTTCGGGAGACACGCTACGAGGTTCCTTCCACCGCCTGCTGCCATCTTCGCGGGACGTGCTGGGACCATGGAGAGCTGGACGGGGACGTTCCTGGACGACCACGTCGACGCGTCTGGCTGGGACATCAATCCATCTGCAATTCCTTGTGTGAGTGTGACGGGCCCGAGTCCGGGGGATAAGATAAGACGGATTAAGTGCTGCCCTGTGTCTCTGCGTCCCCGATCATTGTATATACATGTGGGAATAATTAAACCTGTGTTCTTCCTTGTTTCCATTCGATCGTTCCTGTGGTTTCCTCATTGGCTAAGCGTGGTACGAATAGAACCGCTCGAATCGGGTTCCACTTCTAAACTGCCCGGACCACGTGGTACTCAATCGGCTCGGCGTACCCAAACCACACGTGGCTCGTGCGAGGCTTGCTGCCTCGCTTCCATGGCGGCGCAGGGAATTAGGTACGAGTGAGAGTTGGTCCCGCAACCCTACTTTGCGTTTGCCCGGAAGGGACGTTTCAAGTCTCGGTTCCGTCAAGCCCAGAAAGAACAAGGGGTTTAATCCTCCCTTGGTAAGGGGAAGAAGGGCGGCGAAGAACCGTAACAATATATTGTTACGGATCTCGGACATCGGCTCTCCCCTTATCAAGGGGTGGTTAATCCCCTTGGCCTTTTATCTTGCCGACGCGAGTCCTGGAAGTTATACGTTCCTTCCGGTTGGTATTAAATAGGGTTATTGGTCGACTTAGTCCTAATACCTAATTACTAACACCGACCGTGAAGCAAGGAAATAACTCCCGCCCGAACGACGGCGTTAGTGGACACGCCGAGCGAAGCGAGCCGCGATCCGGGCCGGTAACAAGGACTAAACCCGATTCCAAGCGGTTGCGATCGTGCCACGCTTACCCAATGAGAGAAAAGACTGATGTGATCGGATGGAGAGGAAACCAAGAAAATAGGAAGAACAAAGCAATTTATTACCAATTTACAGAAAGAAGAGGAAACGAAAGAAGGGAATGTACAAGGAAGAGGAAGAAGCAGTTACACAGGGCAGCCTTAAACAGTCTTATCTTATTCCCTGGACAAACGGGCCCGTCTCACACATACAGACACTCACACGGGGATGGAGATGGCGTCCACCTCGTCCGGTCCCCGACTCATACCGAGCAGATGGATGAAGAACAGCAAGCAGGCTCCACGTGGCGTTGACGCGAGTGGACAATTTTAATGCGGGGCGAATTGGACAGAAAAATTTTATGCGCGCCGGCGGTCGTCGAGGAAATAGTTGAAATAGAAGAAACAATTGGGCCGAAGAGACGGCAGAATCAGAAATTAAATCGAGGTTAGTAATGGAATGAGAAACCAAAACCAAAACCAAAACCAAAAAAAAACCAAAGTTTGTGTTCGCATCGTGATGTCGGGCTTGCTAACCCCAATAAAAGTTTGCAGGTGTTGCCGGAGAAGAAGGTCCCCAAGGTGAGTAGGAATGTGTTTGGCGGGAAAAGGGTTTTGGCGCGCTTGGAATCGAGACGAAACCCGGGTAGTCATGGAAGGTCCATTGTGCAGTGTGCGAGGGCGACTGGTGCGCGTGTGAGAGAGAAGTGTGCACCGGAGCACGAGTGTGTAACAGGAGAGTGTGTTACAGAGTGTGCGATGGCCGAGGAGAGTGAGGGAGAATGCACACCGGACTGTGTGTGGGAAGAGTGTGTGACAGGAGAGTGTGTTACAGGAGAGTGTGCGAAGTAGTGCACACCAGAGCGTGTTATTGGGTGTGTACCAGGAGAGTGCACACCAGTGGACGTTATGGAGTATGTAACGGAAGAGTGTGCACCAGGGTGTGCGTGAGGGTGTGCGATGGCCGATTGTGTTACGGAGTGTGTAACAGAAAAGTGTGCGGTAAAGGAGTGTGTGGAGGAAAAGTGTGCAATGAAGTGTGTGAGGGGCGTGAGTGCGCCTGGGTGGTGTGCACCTGAGTGTGTAAGAGAAGAGTGTGCACAGCAGCGTGCTGTAACAGAATGTAGGGAGTGTATGGTAGGCGCTGGGACGCCTAGGTGTGTGAGTGCGGAGTGGGTCGCGAGGTGTGGTGAGAATGCGGCTCAAGCATCGACACAGACCGGGGTAGCGTTTAGCGCGACGGATAGTCGACGCGAGCCCTCGGTGAGTTGTGTGCTGCAGGGACCGGCGGGGATCGATGCCGCGGCGGTTTCACAAGGACCGCCATGCACGATTCGTGCCGGACCCCACCCTGTATGGTTGGTGCCGCGCCGTGGCGGCAAAGGCGATCGGCAAGGTTCAAGGGGAGGTAGGAGAGTTCGGAGCCATGCCCCCTGGCGGGTGCGGTGCTCGGACCGTTTACGGTTGGGCCATCGTGCGTGGGACCACGAGGCCTCGCGTAGAGATGGAGCTCTGAACCTCGGCCCATCAATGCCTCCTCGGCGACGCGAGTCCTGGAAGTTATACGTTCCTTCAGGTCGGTATTAAATAGGGTTATTGGTCGACTTAGTCGTAATACCTAATTACTAACACTGACCGTGAAGCAAGGAAATAACTCCAACCCGAACCACGGCGTTAGTGGACACGCCGAGCGAAGTGAGCCGCAATTCGGGCCATTAACAAGGACTAAACCAGATTCCAAGCGGTTGCGATCGTGCCACGCTTACCCAATGAGAGAAAAGACTGATGCGATCGGATGGAGAGGAAACCAAGAAAATAGGAAGAACAAAGCAATTTATTACAAATTTACAGAAAGAAGAGGAAACGAAAGAAGGGATTGTACAAGGAAGAGGAAGAAGCAGTCACACAGGGCAGCCTTAAACAGTCTTATCTTATTCCCTGGACAAACGGCCCGTCTCACACATACAGACACTCACACGGGGATGGAGATGGTCGGTTGAGGGTCCGGCGATGGCGTCCACCTCGTCCGGTCCCCGAATCGTAACGAGCAGATGGATGACGAACAGCAAGCAGGCTCCACGTGGCGTTGGCGCGAGCGGACAATTATAATGCGGGGCGAATGGTAGGGCTGGGCTCTGGCGGTTACACTGGCGGCTGCGTATGTAATCAGAATAGGCGCTAACAATGCGCGTTTCTCATACGGGTCCTTTCAGCTGCGCTCGTCCCCTCAAGTTCTTTGGTTCAACACTCCGGTTTATAACTCAAGTCCTGTAACAATGCCATCGCTGCAGTCCTCCGGTAAGTCCTGTCAATACCACTCTTTCTCATAAGTCCTCTCAAAAGCCAACCTTCCAACGAGTCCTGTGAAAGGGCTTTGTGCTCGCGCTTTCATATCTCAAACAGCGATCGCTCCGCCAGCCCAAAAGCCATGCCTATCAGGCGATCTTACTTCAGCCCTGGTTGGCTGGTCATCGCTTACCGGACCCGCCCTGATGGTGGGTTGACGTGGCCACACCTCCATTCTTGTGCTCCGCCCCCTTTTTCTGGGCCTCACCTCGTGGCTTATGGCGGCGTTGAGCAAGCTCACAGGCAGCGAAGGCTGCTGCTGCTGGCCGAGGATCGTACCAAATTGGGAGGGCCGTGGGGTACAGACAGGAGGGCGCGTAATGGCATCGCTTGGAGAGGGAGGCTGCCAAAATGGATGGAATGGGGCCTACTCCTTATTTGATTGACACAACGCAGATTCAACTATTGGAAACATGGCCTTATCTAAACACATACTAATGAAATAACTGAAGTCCTATGGTGACCTACGTGTTGCTTGTGGCCTATCTATGGGGTGCTACCTTTAACCTTTTAATGATGTCATATTTACAAGAGTCTGGGTTCTCAAAACCGCAACAATATATGTATGTGTGTGTGTATATATATATATATATATATATATATATATATATATATATATATGTATATATATGTATGTATATATATGTATATATATGTATGTATATGTATATATATGTATGTATATATATGTATATATATGTATATATATGTATATATATATATATATATATGTATATATATGTATATATATATATATGTATATATATATATGTATATATATGTATATATATGTATATATTGTTACAGACGCGGCTTTAGATGTTATATTGACCGAGCGGTGGTGTATTTAACCGCGTCCGAACAGTTACTCCCCGATTAGAACCCGATTTCACCCGACGTTGACCAGATCGCCCCACAGATATTCAATCGGGAAACCTCTAAAGCGACCGAAAGAGAATGAAAAAGAAGAAGAAGAAGAATACGGAGGAAGAACAGATTTATTATACACACACAAGCAATGGATGGAAGAAGCAGTAACACAGCGAATCGTTAACTTACACTATTCATTTTTACTTAACCCCAAGACAACGAGCAGGACAGGACGTTCACACTTACACAGGGGATAATGCAGGCAGGTAGGGCTTGAGGTGGATTGCTTGAGAGGGAGGCAAAGTCGGGAGGCAGCAGCTCTCAAATTCCTCGCGGTTTTGGCGGGAAAACCCTCCATCGCGTATCCGCTGCGGTAGACGTCACGCGCGGGTTCGGCACACCTGCTCCTCTTCTTGTGGTGGAGCCGTCTCCCTCCTTTCAGCGCGTCTCTCCAAAGCTGGTTTCCTTGCCGAGTACCTCTCCTCTTTGGCTTGGAGCGTTTCGCATCTCACCGCTCCTCTTGGTGCCGCCTCTTTGCTCCTCCCAGGTCATCTGATAAAGCAGTCCCTTACAGTCGCTTTTATCACCTCGGGCGGAATTAAGCCGCCGGCTCCGAGGGCACGCCTACCGGGTCGCTCACCGCGGTGCTGATTGGCTGTTAGGGCTGGTTCACTCCTTCCCTCTTATGACGAGGTGGAGACACGCCTTTCTTCTCCGACTCAAAGCACATGGGCAATGGCGGCCTGCGGGATTGAAAACAACTCCCCTTTTGAAAGGAACTTTGGAGAGCGGAGATGTTTGGGGAAATTGGAAGGGCCTACGCTTATTTTGTTTGATACAATGCAAAGTCAATCTAGTGGGAAACACATATTTAGCCTACATGGAATAAGGAAATACACTATTTAAAAGATATATCGTGACCTGCGTGTAAGTTTCATGGAATTAACTAGGAGGACGGCTGCGACCATTATTTACTTAACAGGGTGTTACCATACCTTTGTAACGTTCACATTGTAACGTTTCCACATTCGTTACACTGCACCCTCCTTTCTTCAGGCCCGTACTCGGGCCTACTAAACTTTAACTTAGTGTGACACGTAGGTGTAATTCCCTCTACAATTAACCTGACCCTGAGTGTGACAATCTTAAAACACAAATAAGTATGTCCCCCTATTGCATTGCACCCTGTCTAACAGACTCAAGCCCACAGCTAACCGAATTACGGAATTATTCTCAAACTATACATTTACGGTGGGGAGCATTATTTACAATGACGTGATTTCTTATTTACAACGCAACCCAGGACCTGTGTTTTTTTTTTTTTTTTTTTCTTAGGGAACAAGAAAAAGAAATTCCTGTTGGGAGGGAGGAGACAGCACGCATTGCATCGATGCACCAGTACCAATACCACCAAAGCACCCAAAAGCACCAAAAGCACCACAAAGCACCAAAAGCACCACTCGGTGCGCAGTCACCATGGTTCATAATAAACACAACAAAACAACTGGTGGTGGTCTTCTCTTTCTCTGCTGGGCCAATGTTCTTCCCGACGTCTTCTGGCTTCATGCGGCCTATTTGGACATAATAAAAAGCACAACTTGTGTTCGTTTTTATTTAGGGCCTCAGGGGCCAACTAAGGGTGGTCCACCTGTTTGGCATAGGTGCCACCTTACCGAGGTCCGCAAGCAAGATTCCCTGGCCACTATGGCCGGTCTCCAACAGAGGTGCCCTGCCCCAGAACCTGGGGTCCATCAAGTGGTACTTGGCCGCAGAACAGCGGTCCATAAAGTGGTACATCAACGCAATGCATGCTGGTTCTGGGAATCTCGGGCGCACAATGGCCACCTCACGCACGCTCCCCTCGGCACCCAATGGCGCACAGGTCATGTGGGAGACAAAAGAAAGACAATTGAGCGAGGGGTAAGGTCACAAGGGTACACGTCAATAAGGCAATGCAAGGCGAAATGCGTACGGAGGGCGAAGTGAGAAAGCTCGTCCCTACTGTACGTCACCCCCCTGTCACCTACCCTACCCTTGCCCTTGCCCTTACCCCATATGTACAAAATCTACACATTACCAATTCGTCACTACTGTCACGTCTTCCCCATATTTCCCCTATTCCAAATTCGTCACCACAATCCCTCTACTTCAAAATTTGCCATCACCAATTCATCATCAATCCTCATAAGGAGGGAGAGATGGAATTACGCACAATGTCACACCCACGTCATGATGAGTCTCACAATCCAAACATTTGCATCATAAAAAATAATCAAAACATGGCATGGTGTGGAGTACCTGTCACCTCAGGTGAGTGGATGCAGATGGTGCGAGGAGATCCTTCATCCTAACTATCCTCATAATGACTTTAACACACTTTACACTACCCGGGGTCTCTCCCTGCCAATCCATTGGCCAACTTACACTATGGGCTCTAAAAACCAATTCCCATTGACCAAACTGTGGTGCCTCTCAATTTGGGGTCTCACTCCCCCGATTCATCTCCCGGTGCTCTCGCACAATTTCTGGGCTGCGACGTCTAGCTCTCCCAACAGGTCTACCCACCTGCACACCTCCACCACTGTAGTTGCCACCCGAGCTTACCTAGCTCCTCACCCTAACCTATCTAACTGGGGCAGGCCCCACCTGGCTCTGTCACCCCACTTGGTGCCCTCTGGCACTGGGCTACCCGGGTCCGTCCTCCGGATCCTCGGGCCCCATCCACAACAACTACTACCGGCTCCCAGAGCCCACCTGCGGCCTCACCTGGCCGACATCCTTACAGTGGTGGAGTGCCCAAACCAACTACACACACTAACAGGCTACACGCCCAGCCATTTCCACAACACTAATGCACCCATCCAAAGACCATTCTTTCACCCGCACCACAGATGCCAATATCCAACCACAATTTACCTATACCCTCTACCTAACACTTACACTACCCGCCCCGGGTATCCGTGATGGGGGTCCACTCTTCCCCCATTCACACCTTCGCACCATCCACTCCACTCCACAATTTCCACCATACTCACTCCACGACCATCCATTCCAATACTCCAGATATTCCACACTACCATTTATTCCACACAGCCACATACACCTGTTGTTGCACACCTGTGCCCTCACACCTGGTGCCACCTGCACCCTCCTTTCTTCCTGGACCATTTGGTCAACACAACACGCAATCACCACTACTCCCTCATACACTGCTCCACACACCTGTTCAGTTGCACACCTGTGCAATCACACCTGTTCCATTCTCACCTGTTCAATCCTCACACACACGGCATCATCTCAGCTAACTACTCCCTTCTGAAACTTGCGCTTCCCAGTCGTCCCTTTAAACTATTGCGCTCCCACGTCATTATCATCCACACTAAACTACCTGCGTCCCCACTACAGGTATCAGTCACTAACTAATCTTAACGTTACCTAATGTCATCTTCGCTAGATCCCTACAATATAACCTAACCCACCCGGGCTAGTTTTCACTGCCATACACCCCATAAGCTATTGCGCATTTGCCCCAACCTTCTGTGAGGGATGACAGCGTTGCCATCCCACCACAGCGGGGCATCTCACTACCATCCCCCCAGTCCTCTGACACTACGAGCCCCCGTCGCAAGAGGTACTGGGTCCTGCCTCGGCATCTAGAGCCGAGGCGATCCATGAGGGCGCCTGCTCGCCGGCATAAGGTCTTATCCGGTCGGCATGGACGATCCGAGGGGGGGTCCATGGCCCCATTTTGATCTTAATGACCACGTCACAGATTTGCGACAGGACGACTCCCGGGCCTTGCCAGGGGGAGGTGAGTTTTGGGCACCTTCCCTTCCGCCTCCGGGGATTAAAGAACCAAATCTTCATCCCCGGAGCGTATTGACTCCCCTGGCTCCGGTCGTCGTACCTGCGCTTCATCTTGGCCCCCGCCAGATGGAGCTGGCGGCGGGCGAAGGCATGGACCCACTCCATGCCTTCCTCCAGGTGACGTGCGTAACCCTCCCTCGGCGGTGTGTCCGTGGTGTCTGGCACGGGACCGCATAGCAAGTCGGCGGGAGCCCGTAACTCCCGCCCATACATAAGCAACGCTGGACTGCATGCGGTGGCCCCGTGCTGGCTAGTTCGGTAGGCCATCAACAGGTACGGGAGATGTTCGTCCCAGTCATCCTGACGGGTGGTGGTGAACAATGCCAGTTGTTGGATCAATGTTCGATTGAACCTTTCCACCATCCCGTCAGATTGTGGCCGCAAGGGCGTGGTCCTGGTTTTTCGAATTGACAGGAGTCTGCACACATCTTTTAGTAATTGGCTCTCAAAATTTCGACCCTGATCGGTGTGCAGCTCCTGTGGAATCCCGTGCCGACATACAAATCCTTCTACGAAGGCCTGTGCTACCACCCCTGCTTCTTGGTTGGGGAGGGCATAGGCCTCCGGCCACTTGGTGAAATAGTCCATTACAACGAGGATATACTTATTACCTTGGCGGGTGCGGGGCAGCGGTCCTAGAATATCCATAGCCACCCGCTCAAGGGGGGCCCCCACCTGATGTAATTGAAGGGGGGCCCTCATCCTCCGTGCTGGTCCCTTTTTGGCAGAACAGGCGTCGCATCTCCGACACCAGTCCTGTATGTCGCGCCCCATATTCACCGGAGGTGCGGGTACCGCCGGAGCGGGTACCATGCACCTGTTGCAATATGACGTTCTTGAATTTGTCAGGGACTATCACCAGCCAGGAAGTTCTATCAGAGGGAACCTCCACCCATTTGCGATACAAGATGTTGCCTTTCAATTCCAGGGTCTGCCACTGAGCCCAATACGCCTTTGTTTGCGCCCCGAGGGGGGTGACCTCTTCCCCCTTTGGTCTTTGCCCCAATTTGACCCATTGGAACACCGGCCCCAGAACAGGATCCTCCTGCTGGGCCGTGCTCCAAGCCAACTCTCCAAATTCCTCGTCCGCGGTTAGTGGCAAAATTGGCCCTCTCACCCGGGTTGCCCGGACGACGAGAATCGGGGCGGAATCGCCCAATTGCTCCCTCTCCTCGTGTCTCGCACAAAATTTACAGTTTTCCCCCAGACAAGGACGCCGAGAGAGTGCGTCCGCATTACCATGGGCCTTCCCGGCCCTATGGGCCACATCAAAATCGTACTGCTGCAACTTTTCCAACCACCTTGCAATTTGGCCCTCCGGTTCCTTGAACCGAAGGAGCCATTGCAAGGAGGAATGGTCAGTTCTAACCAAAAATTTCCGCCCGTACAGGTACGGGTGGAAATGGTTCATGGCAGCCAGCATGGCCAATAACTCTTTGCGAGTGACGCAATAATTTCGCTCGGGCCTACTTAAGGCCCGACTATAGTAACCAATCACTCTCTCCACGCCCTCCTGTGTCTGAGACAAAACTGCGCCCAATCCTTCCTGGCTCGCATCCGTGTCCAGGGTAAATGTCCCGTCACTAGTGGGGTAAGCTAGAAGGGGTGCGGATGTTAGACACCCCTTCAATTTTTGGAAGGCCTCGTGGCACTCCCGTGTCCAATTAAATCGCGTCCCCTTCTCCGTAAGCCGGTGGAGGGGACGGGCCAACTCCGCAAATTTCGCCACAAAGCGCCGGTAGTAGGAGCAGAGTCCCAAAAATCCCCGCACCTCCTTGATGGTACGTGGTGCGGGCCACTCCTCTACCGCTTTAATTTTGTCTGGGTCCGTTTTTACCCCCTCGCGGCCGATCACGTGACCTAGATAGGCCACCTCTCTTGCAAACAAAGTGCACTTACTCGGGTTCAGCTTCAACCCTGCCTGTCTGAGGCACCCGAACACCTGGTCCAAATTAGCTACTGCCTGGGGGAACGTTTTGGCATGTACTAGGACGTCATCCAGGTACACCAGGCATGATTGCCATGGCATGCCGCCGAGTACATGTTCCATCAATCTTTCAAAGGTGGCGGGGGCGTTACACAAACCAAACGGCATCACAGTAAACTGATACAGTCCCTTACCTGTGGAAAATGCCGTTTTCTCCTTCCCTGCCCTATCCATCTCCACCTGCCAATACCCACTCTTGAGGTCCAAAGTCGAGAACCAATTTGAGCCCGCAACGGCATCGAGGGTGTCATCAATCCTTGGCAGGGGATATGAGTCCTTGAGTGTCACGTTGTTTAGCTGGCGATAGTCCACGCAGAACCGCGTGGTCCCATCCTTCTTTTTGACCAGCACAACAGGTGACATCCAAGGACTTCCCGAGGGCTCGATCACACCTGCGTCGAGCATTTTTTCAACCTGCTCGTCAGCTTCCGCCCTCTTGCTCCAAGGGAGCCGTCGGGCGGCCTGACGAATAGGCCGGGCCTCACCGGTGTGGATCTGATGTTTCACCAGGCCCGTACGTCCAATATCCTCGGTGGACAAGGAGAAGAGGTCCAAATGGGACCCAACCAGTTTGTGTAAGGCCTCCCTCTGGGTACCTCCCAACTCTACACTACTACGATTTACCATCTCGCAAATGGGATCGGGCCAATTCCTAGAACTTATTGAAGGCTCCCCCTGGGGCCGGCTCGGCTGGACGTTCTCGCCCCTCACTGACGCGACTTCTCTAACTGGGGTGCAGCCAGCTACCTTCGTGCCCCTCACTATAGTGCGTGGTTCTGTGCTAATATTAATTACTCGGACGGCCACCACCGGCCCGTCCGTTTTTACAAGGGTACGGCCCACGATTAAACCAGGTATGGATAGCGCTGCCACCGGTTCGACCAGGCCGCAGGATTCCTGCCATGTCGGGCGAGCTGACCATCGGGCCGGCACGATGGCCTCGGCCCCCGGAGGGATGGTCACGGCCTCAGGAGCCTCCAGCTCCACCCTCTCGGCCGTGCTCACCCCCTCCAATGGTAGCTCTTCCACTCCCCATCGCAGGATCCCCCGACTCAAGTCGATTTTACAACCGCTGGCAGTCAACAAATCCAACCCTATTAAGCATGGGTCGCACACCTCCGCCACCCAAACCTCTATTTCTTCCTTTACCGATCCCACCTTGAGGGTCACAAAACCACGCCCTATGATCGCAGCCGTTGCCCCGGTAGCCAACTGCAAACTATGATTTTCCAGACGCTGGATTTTACCCCAGCCGTCTGCACTCGAATTAAGGACCACGGGGCTGATGATCGTGGCGCTGGCTCCCGTGTCCACCACGGCGTCTACCCCCACGCCGGCAATTTTGCACCGAATTGTCAAACTACCCGTCCCAATTCGGCCACAATTAATGACCTGTCGCGTCAACGAGGGCTTCTCCCCATCCCCTACTGCCGAACACCGCCCTGCATGCCCGGCACGTTCTAGTTTCCCGGGTCCTGGCGGGGGGGTGTCTGAGGTCGGCTAGGCCGATCTATACGGGGCGGAGTTGAGGGCATCGGTTGGCGGGAAAGGTCCCGGCGCGGAGCTCGACACTCCCATGCACGGTGACCCATCCGAGCACAATTATAGCACCTCACCTGGTAAGGTGCTTGCCTCCGGTATTCCAAATTCCCCCCCCCCTGTATGTCCGAATTAGGGTACTCTGTCGGGGACTACCGGGTGCCACCGCCGGGGCCGCCTGCCATGGTCCAGGTCCCGCCAGGCGCCGATCCACTAACCTCCGGACCATGCTCTCCAGGTCAGGGCCCCCCGTCGGGGGCGGGCCCCCTTGGGGGGCCGCCCCCCATCACGGGCCCCATTTGACGCACCGCCACTGCATGGCGCTCGCCTCCCCGGGCCAGGGGCCTCGCTGCTTCCCAACGGGCTGCAGCGTCGGCCGCCTGACTCATGGTTTGCGGGCGCCACATGGCGAGCTGTTGCCGGAGCTCCAGATCCGGAAGGGCCTGAATAAAGTGATCCAGCGCCAGGCTTTCCTGGGAACTCGCTGCCATGTCCGCGTGTGCAATCCCGACCGCGCGGCGAATATCGTGAGCAAGTTCCCCGATGGTCTCCTGGGGCTTGCGTTTTCGCTGCGCAAGTTGGGCTTTAACAAGCTCGCTTTGCTGCTCAATGCCGAACCGATTAATTAATGCCGCACGGAGAGCTGGCAGGGTGAGAGCACCCGGTGGTAAAGCCGTCAGCACCTCCGCCGCCGCACCGCGCAGTGCCCCCACCAGGTGTACTCCACCTTCGTCCGGATTCCAACCGTTGCCTTTACACACGTACTCAAACTGCGCCAGGTACGCCCTCAAATCACTCTTGCCGTCATACGGCGCGAGTGGGATCTTGTGGGCGCCCGAAGGTCGGACCCCGCGCGTCACTCCTTGCGGGATCAACGCGGGACCAACCCGTTCGGGCTCCCACAGTACGTTATTCCCGGGGGGCTCCCGCGCGTCCCCCGTCCCTCCAAACACCACCCCTCCTGGTGTCGATGCCTGGGTCGCCCCTCCGCAACCCGCTACCCATGCCATACCCCCACACCCTTGCTCACCAGCACCCCCCTCACTCCCCATAGCCAAACCTCCTTGCACACCTCCCCTGTCCATCCACTCCGGACCAGTCATACATCTTACCATTGGTCCTTCACGAACACCCGGGTCTACACCACCCCCCAAGCCGACTGAATCTCCCCTCACATCATATACATTGCCACTCACCTCCGTACTTCGTCGTCGCACCTCCTCTGCCACCTGCAAACTTTTTATTTGGTTAGTGAGCACCTCATCATGATTTGAACACAGCCCTTGTACATATTCCATGACTTCCTCCTTTATCTCCCTTTTAGTTTCCCTCCGTCTCCTCTTAATTTCACTCACCCCCTCTTCCACCTCCTCTAATTTTTCCTTTACCTCCTTCATCTCCCGGTGCGCCCCCTCTATCTCTTCCTCTAACGCCACCTTAACCGTTTCGATGTGCGTCCTCACCTCTCGGTCCTTCGTCTCCATCACTTCTGTCACCTCCTTCAACTTCTTCGTCAACCCCTCATGTACCATCTGACATTCCTTTTGTGTTGCTATTAATTCGTTTTTAATGTCCTTTTGTGTCGCTTTCAAACCCCCGATGATTGCAGTGTTCTTTTCCACTTGGTCCGCTAGTTCCCTTTGTCCGACTGTCAGCTGTTCTACTCCCTTCGTCAGATCTTCTATTCCCCCTTGTAACTTAGCCGTATTATTTCTCACCTCTTTCTCCATACGCTTCTCACCTCGCTTTACCTCCTCGCGTAGCCCCGAAACCTCCTCACTTACCCCTCGTCGTATTTCCTCCATCTCTTTTGTCGATGCCACCCTCATCTGTCCCAATTCATCCCTCTGAGCATCCAGTTTGGTTTCTACCCCGATTTTGACCCCCTCTATCTGCTGCCCCATTTGTTTAACTTCCCTTTCCGCTTGGTCCCTCATGTCCCTCAATTTGCCTTCCATCCTGTTTTCTAACCCCTCTAACCCCCTTTGCATCCCTTCCATTTGATTCTCTTGAGCGGCCATTCTGTTTTCTACCCCCATTAACCCATTTTTCACCTCTTTTATCCCGTTGTCTAACCCCTCAAAATTATTGTCTAACTTCCCAAATTTCTTGTCTAACTCCTCAAAATTATTGTCTAACTTCCCAAATTTCTTGTCTAACCCCTCACCGGTACCCCTCGCTTTGTCCCTCATTACCCCCAATTGCTCACTCTGAGCTACCATCCGGTTCCCCATTACCCCCATTTGGTTTCCCATTACCCCCATTTGGCCCTCCAATCGCTCACTCTGAGCATCCATCCGGTTCCCCATTACCCCCATCATTCTGCTTTCCATTTCTTCGCTATTCTTGTCCATAAGGGCCTTCATTTGTATAAAAAAAAGGTTCAAATCCACCAACGGCGCTGCTACGGTCGCGGGCGCGGCAAAATTTGGTGCCGCTACACCCACGTGTGCGAGGACGCCACTTTGCGCGTCTGATACCCCCTCAACCACATTGCCAATGTTCTCCTCCTCCCTTTCCTCCACATACATTTCCCCGAGGTCCTGGGTCGATTCCACCCTGTCTATCTCTCCCACTGACATCCGATCGCCTTGATTGTCCATGGCGCGATCTCAAAATTCGGGTTTTATAAAACAAAATAAATTTCGGCAGCTTGTAATTTTGAGCGCGTTAAGCGCGCTTCGGGTCCGATTTCGGGTCCGATCTCCCTCCTCGACACCAATTGTTACTCTAATAGTACAATTGGTGTTCCAAAATTTGGGCCTAACAAATTTAGTCCCAGGTCCGAATCCAACTCCTGACAACCAATTGTTACAGACGCGGCTTTAGATGTTATATTGACCGAGCGGTGGTGTATTTAACCGCGTCCGAACAGTTACTCCCCGATTAGAACCCGATTTCACCCGACGTTGACCAGATCGCCCCACAGATATTCAATCGGGAAACCTCTAAAGCGACCGAAAGAGAATGAAAAAGAAGAAGAAGAAGAATACGGAGGAAGAACAGATTTATTATACACACACAAGCAATGGATGGAAGAAGCAGTAACACAGCGAATCGTTAACTTACACTATTCATTTTTACTTAACCCCAAGACAACGAGCAGGACAGGACGTTCACACTTACACAGGGGATAATGCAGGCAGGTAGGGCTTGAGGTGGATTGCTTGAGAGGGAGGCAAAGTCGGGAGGCAGCAGCTCTCAAATTCCTCGCGGTTTTGGTGGGAAAACCCTCCATCGCGTATCCGCTGCGGTAGACGTCACGCGCGGGTTCGGCACACCTGCTCCTCTTCTTGTGGTGGAGCCGTCTCCCTCCTTTCAGCGCGTCTCTCCAAAGCTGGTTTCCTTGCCGAGTACCTCTCCTCTTTGGCTTGGAGCGTTTCGCATCTCACCGCTCCTCTTGGTGCCGCCTCTTTGCTCCTCCCAGGTCATCTGATAAAGCAGTCCCTTACAGTCGCTTTTATCACCTCGGGCGGAATTAAGCCGCCGGCTCCGAGGGCACGCCTACCGGGTCGCTCACCGCGGTGCTGATTGGCTGTTAGGGCTGGTTCACTCCTTCCCTCTTATGACGAGGTGGAGACACGCCTTTCTTCTCCGACTCAAAGCACATGGGCAATGGCGGCCTGCGGGATTGAAAACAACTCCCCTTTTGAAAGGAACTTTGGAGAGCGGAGATGTTTGGGGAAATTGGAAGGGCCTACGCTTATTTTGTTTGATACAATGCAAAGTCAATCTAGTGGGAAACACATATTTAGCCTACATGGAATAAGGAAATACACTATTTAAAAGATATATCGTGACCTGCGTGTAAGTTTCATGGAATTAACTAGGAGGACGGCTGCGACCATTATTTACTTAACAGGGTGTTACCATACTTTTGTAACGTTCACATTGTAACGTTTCCACATTCGTTACAATATATATATATATATGTATATATATATTTATATGTATGTATATATTTATATGTATGTATATATATATATGTATGTATATATATATGTATATATACACAAAGAATTAAGTTAAGCACCCCCCCCGTTTTTTTACAACCTCGCACATTACAAGTTTGTTGTCGTCAAAACAGTGTAATATACCCATGATATTGCTATATTTTCTGGAGAAGTGATATTATGGTCACATAAAAACATAACAATCATGCCGTTTTCAATATTTTATTCTGAATAATTTAAGGTGAAATTTTTTGGGAATTTTAGGCATATTTTCACCTCAATTTAAGTATGGAGCTACAGGGCCATCACGGACAGTGTGGATGACGTTTATGTTTTCTAACGTACAGTCATTGTTCTGAGAAGACCTCTAGCGATCTTTGCGTCAATAACGTGTGTAGGACCCACGTGATCGGATCACTGACTCAACCAATCACTTTTTTTCACTTTGATCACTCAATTTCATCAATGGATAATTGCTAATGTCATACCAATCATTATTTGATCTCACATACCTTAGAATATATGCCAATGTATACATATACACAAAGAATATATATTAGGGGGTGCTTACCTTAATTCGTTGTGTAGGGGTGCTTAACTTAATTCTTTGTGTATATATATACAGTCATACCCTGTTTTACGCCATTTCGACCTTCATCAAATCCGACTTTACGCCATTCTTCTAAAAGTAAATTTCAGTTCAGCGAACGTCATTATGTGCGACTTTACGTCACTCCTACGGACGTGAAAAAAATTTTTTCCTTAAAAATATATTTAAAATAAATAAAATAGTACATAAATTAACAATAAAAGAAGCTAAAAAACAGTTTAAAATACAACAAAAAGCACATTAAAAATATATAAATATGTACGTACAGTATACTGTACATACGCGCAGCTGCTGGTTCTCATTCAAAACAGAGGCGACATACAGTATTCCTTTACTGTGTCTGTGTTAGTCATGGGTCCTAAGAAGGATAGTGCTAGCGTAATGTGGTTACGATGGAAGATAAGTTAAATCTGATTAAAAGGTATGAAAAAGGTGAAAAAGTGTCGGTGATAGCGCATAGACCTTATCGTGAATCGGAACCGCAATGCATCATGGGATCGGAAAGGGGCAATAGCGCCGCCGGCGGTCGCTGTCACTTGGACAGACTGCTTGTTTACATTGACACACTACGTGATCCTTACCACTTTAAACTACTTTTAGGACTTTTTTACTGTGACAAATTAACTGTGAACTGTGATCAGCTCATGAGCCAGTATTTGCAAGCCAAGGACACAGTCGCAAAACTGAAAGCCGCCATTGCAGTATGTAACAAGAAGCTTACTGTTTCGGACATAGCAAATTGTGATGAACTTGTGAAACTTTATCCAGGTTTACCTAGTTATGACCTGTTTAAGTGGTTATTACCAGAAGTATCCCCTCATGCACAGAACCTTCATTATTATAAGGGGAAATTATTATCAATGGAAGACAAGACCTGGCAAATAAACAATACTACAAAACTCGGAGTTAAGCGATCTCAATATTTAGAGGATCAACTACTCATGACACTCATGAAGCTTCGGATTAATCTTCGCGAGGAGGACCTCGTATTTCGCTTTGGATTAGGACAAAGCACCGTCTCCCAAGTTTTGTTCGCAAGTGTACAGCCAATACAAGTCAAGACCTACTCTCAAGTGCCTTGTTGGTATTACACCTAGCGGAACAATTTCATACATTTCCAAACCTACAGGAGGAAACACGTCGGACAAAAAAATTGTAAAGATGACGAACATTGTAGACAAGTTCCAGCCCGGCGATATTTGTATGGCCGATCGAGGTTTCAACATTCAGGAACTGTTCTTGCATAAGCAGGTTGTTTCTCTTCTCCAATGGGAACCCCCTTTCCCTCAAATATTTCTTTAAATCGCTGGATTTTAATGCCAAAAAACGCTGAATTTCTTTCACATTAGCCATCTTCCTTTCAGTAAACACAGCATCGATCGTAGGCAGACGCTTCCTCTTCTGGGTTCGTGTTTACCTTTGCCCCCTTTTCGATCCCATCATGCTTTGCGGTGGAGTGCCCTCTGCTGATATTTACTGATTCGCGATAAGGTCTATGCCTTAGGGCTGCCACGGTCGACGGTATCGACCATCATTCATGATAGGGAACGTATTCTCGCATACGTCACTGAAAAAGCGCCGCCGGCTAAGACTGCTAAAATGTGTGTGTTGTGTTCAGAAGAGACGCCATGTTTAAGGTGAATAACATGATCTTATTAATTTTATTTATTATTCTTTACAAATTCATTTATTAATTGTGTTCATTACTCATTAAAAAATATGACTAAAATGTGTTTTAGTGTTCTTTAAGGTTTAGCGATAGTTATATACTTTCGCGAGTTATTTACTCTCGTTTTACGGTGTTTGTCTTCATTTTAAGGCATTTTTAAGGCATTACGTCCGGTTTACCTCAAAAACTGAGTTACGTCACGGCTTATGGAACCAATTAATGACGTAGGCCGGGGTATTACTGTCGGAATGGGACTTAGAACTTGGGACTCAGAGGACTCCGAGAAAGGAGCAATGGATATATTTATTAGAACTCGTTTACACAAGCTTGCGGAAAACACAATGTCGCTTGAAGCTCACGAAATGACCAACACTACAACAAGGTGCTCTGAAATAATTCGATTTAAACTTGCTATATATAAAGAATATAGGGTGTGGCTTTAGCTCACAAGATACAGAGAAAGAATGGGCTCATTGGTCCCCCCCCCCACCATTAGTCCCATCCTGTTGTTCAGTTAGTTAAAGGAAGTTCATCCAAGGCTACTCATGGGTTAGCTCAGATAAGGAGATGGTCAGCAATATGTGGCAACATGTTTACAACTTTCTGTATAGAGACTTGGGTTGGGGAAGTACAAAGGGAGTGGACACTCATAAATGTGTCAGCCTACAGGATATTGGCAAAGTCTTGTGGGAGGCTGAGAGATAGCAGCTGCAACCAAGGCCAAAAAGGGGAACAAGGGATTATGCCAACACGGGGCAAGAGCTCACAAGCACAGAACTCCTTATTAGGGTATTACACATCCTCAATGCACAAGAAAGGACTAAGTATTTTAAAAGAATACAGCAATCAGTCAAAACAAAACATATAATTGGTTATACTTGGTAATTGGTAGAGCAGTAAGAATTAACAAAGGGGGAGGGGAATAACAGCTCTCCACATACCGCCCTTTTGGATCTAAGATACAACGTTATCTACGAGCCAATCAAAGGCCTTTATTTCAAACAAAGCAGAAACAAAACAAATCAGGAAAGTCATTCAACATATCACGCGAAGGCAGCCCAGTGAGCATGTAGTGCCCAAAGCACTCCACATCGCACCCAGCAGGATGATTCGCATCTGTATGTGAGTATGCAATGTAAGTCTGTAAAGGCAGGGTGATCAAATGGCATGTAAAATCCTCCAAGAGTAGTGAAATAGGCAGTGTCACTAAGCATACCATGCGAATGCAGCCCAGTGAGCATGTCCCGCACCCAAAGTACCACACATCGCACTCAGCAGGATGATCCGCGGGTATGTGGGTGTATGTGGGTGTATGATGTAAGTCAGGTGTAGGTGGGTGTATGATGTGAGACCGTAGAGGCATGAAGATCGAATAGCGTGTCAAATCCACAACGAAGACCTCTGGTTCCGCCGGGGTCCACACCCAGGAGGATCTCCCGACCCACCCTTCGTCCACAGAGGTGCGGCCAGGACTCCCCCCCGACTGGAGCTCGCCCAAGCTTTCCCAGGTGCAATCCTTGTAGATCTTCAGCGCTCAATCGATATTCATGTTCATGAGGTCTCTTATATGCTGGTGATCTGGGGAAGACACAACGTCATCAGTATCAGGTGGCTTAAACCTATGGCCAAAAAACAAAGCATAACGGTCCAAAGGAGGGAGAGAAACTTCCTTTGGGTCAAAGTCGAGGTCGTCCGAGGCGATGCTGCTTCCACCGCCGTTATCCATGGACGAATCTTCAAGACAATCAGATTCGGAACTCAGAGTATCTCCAATGTTGAGTTCCTCACCATCCAGACTCGGGTTTGCAGTTGGGTCCAAATCCAGGATTGGGTCAGTGACGTTTGACTCACTGTGAGCTTGTGAGACATAAAGGTGAGCTCGTGAAACATAAAGAGGCAAAGCCTGCATTGAGACATAAACATCAGTCGGGGACCCTTGCAAGTGGCCCACATCATCATCGGAATCATCATCCGTAACATTATTCTCAGGTGGCTTAGGCCTGCGGCGTAGGCGGCCAGCAACAGTCATAGCCTTACACATCGAGAAAAAACGAGAGGTCTCCCTAGGTACTCGTTGGCGTCTGCATGCGACATGTTGGTGTCCAGAGTAATCGGCGTCCTGGCAGCCTGAAATGCTCTGAGGTCCGCAACTGTGTAATCAAAATCATTATCGGCAACATCAACAATGGAAGAACAATCTTCAGAAGCGGAGATCTCATTGTCGCGGCCCAGTGACTCGTTCGGGTCGTTGTTCCAGGATCCGCGATCTGCAGTCACGTCGACGGCCGGAGTGTCATCTGGACCCACGGTCAGCTTATCGATCATCACCATGGCCTTTTCTGGTGTCGTCTTCAGTGTCCATCCTGTGGTAAACTTTCTCACACACGCAAGGACTAAAGCCTTGATTAGTACACAACAGACCACGATTCCAAGGACTATTGCCAAGGCGGTCAATATCCACTTTACTATCGTACCTGTCCATCCTTTGAACCAGTCAGTAAGCCACTGGTGGGAGGTTTCCCGATCCATTCGATCCTTTGTCAATATATGAGCACTTTCTCTTAACCTTATAATAGCAGCACTGACCCCTTGTGAAGGATCAGGAATAAAAGTACAACATCTACCCTTAATTATCCCACATACCCCTCCTCGTTCTGCCAGTAGCATATCTAATGCAACCCTATTTTGCATAACCATTGTACGCAGGTGGACAACCGTGTCCAACATTTCGTCATGTGCTGTAGCGGTGTCGTTGGCCACCCTTTCTAAGATTAACGCAATTTTGTCAATGCGGTAACTGTTCATGACCGTCCCAGCCCATGGGAAGAAGAAACTAACGGCTTTCTCCCAATCAGCGCCGTGTAAGGTGGTGGTGTCGTCGTCGTGCCAATAGGTGCTTCGTTGTGTCCTTATGAGTGCAGGGGTATTATGCAAGTGTTGTCGCATTTCCATTTCTGGGAAAACTGATCCTAAATAGCAAATTCCTCCCCAATTATCAGGTAAATACGGGTAAGCTTTGTTCCCGCATACAAACATGGTCCCGTGCGGAGCCACTAAATGGGTGGTCATGTAAGTGCGAAGGCCTGGGATAGTGTTTGTCCCGTTTTCCCCTTCCCATGCCAACTGGAGGTGTGTGAGGTTATGTAAGGGCGAACTTGTAACATTCACTAACAGCCTGTGTTTCCCTTCCCTAGGGTCCGCGGGGAGGGTATCTCTACACACGGATTTGCCTACCATTACTTGGCCCTTTCCTTCTAAGCAGAGGGCTCCCCTCGCCAGCTTGACCCAAACCGGCGCCGGGCGTTCCTCAAAGTGTCGGGACTGGATGGGGGGGGGAGTACTGAAAAACTCGTTTACACGCGGTTCCGTCAGAACCTTGGCTTGTCAGGGTTGTACTAATGCATTTGGTGTCTAGTGGCTTCGAGCACAAATCATTGAGTGATAGGGGTAACACTACCATTGGTATTCCTGCTGTGCTGGTGCGGGGAAGGTGCATACACATCCAACACCGTGTCCTATTCTGTACTGTGGCCATATGCCGTGCGACCTTCCAGTATGTGTTCTCCTCTGGCTTCCTTCTTACTTCCTGGGCAGGCGGGGTTTTAATGACGTAGGCGGCGCAACTAGGTCAGAAGTAGGGTTCAGTTCCATTTGGGATTAGCGTGCGAGGGGGCCATATTCCACATTCAAGTATCATTGTTGTATCCGGGCCAATGGGGGTATAATGCAATAAGAGGGTAGTATTCTCGATGCCCTCGCCCCATCGATATCCTGGGGCATATCGACTGCTTATGTGCCCAGTGTATGTTTCATTTTCCACTTTCCTAACCTTAGACAGGACTAGGCGTGGTCTTGTCATGCGTGCCTGTGGTGTCTTATTGTGTACCACTATAGCTTCCACCCATCTTACAGATAACCACTTAAAGCGTGTTTCTAAGTTACAGCAATTCACCGCTACTTTGTCTCCCCAGCGAGCCGTTATATACTTGACGGGGTAGAGGGGAAATGCTGGATAGTTGTCGTGTCCTGGGTACTTGGGGAGGTCCTTTCTCGATAGCTCAAAGTGCAAGAGCCTATCTTTGGCAGGGGGTTTGAGGCAGCTACCCAGAATTCCCATCACCATGACCATCATCGCCGCCCATAGGAGACTGTAGTGCCCTAGACGGTGCATTGTCTTCAGCAGTGTGAGGTGCGGTGTCTTGTGTGGCTTGTGGTGCGGGAATGGACAACTTACAATGGGTGGCGTGGATCCACGAATGTTTACCCTCGCAGAAGACTGCCGTCGGTGTGACCAGTAGTACCTGGAATGGTCCCTTCCACCATGGCTCCAAAGCAGTTTTGCGGGTGAAGTGCTTTACGAGCACCCAGTCGCCGGCTTGGAAGTCGTGGATGGCATGGCCTATTGGTTCAGGCAGCGCCTCTCGTACTCGAGCATGGATGCTGCGTGCCACATTGGACAAGCCTATGCAAAATCTCAAAAGCATGTCATCCATCACCGGCAAAGCAAGGGTGGACATGTCCGTTGGTGCTGAAACGGGCAAGCTCATAGGTCGTCCCATTAATATTTCGTGGGGGGAAAGGCCCGTAGTGCGACCCGGGGTGGAACGGATGCTCATCAATGCAAGCGGGAGAGCCTCCGGCCACTTCAAGCCTGTGTCTGCGCAAAGTTTCGCTAGTTTATTCTTTAAAGTCTTATTCGTTCGTTCCACAAGTCCCGATGACTGTGGGTGGTAAACGCAATGGAAGGACTGTTTAACGCCCAACGCCTTCAGAATGCCCTTGACCACCTGCGCCGTGAAATGGCCCCCTTGATCTGACGAAATTATCTGGGGGATGCCAAATCTGCACATAAAATCCCGCATGAGGCGCTTCGCTACTGTCGGGGCATCGGACTTGACGCATGGGTAGGCTTCGACCCATTTGGTGAACGTATCTACGATTACCAACATGTAGCGAAACGACATGCTTGGTTCCAATTCCGTAAAATCGAACTCGATATTTGCGAACGGCCCACTTGGCGGGGGCCGTCCCCCGTCATGTGCATGTCTCGGCGGCGCCCCTCTATTGTGTTGCTGGCAGACCACGCACGATCGGCACACTTCGGATACAATCCGTGACAGTCCTGGTGCCGCCCAAGTGTAGTTTATCTGTCCCATCACCCCCCTCTGGCACACATGACCATTTTGATGTGCCATGCGTGCCAGCCAAGGCAGTAAGGCCTGGGGTGCTATAGGTTTTTCGTGAAGGGTCCACATTTCCCCTGGCCCAGGGCGTATCGCCCCTCGTTTGAGCCAGTCCTCGTGTTCGGCCGTCGGCGCAGCGCTTTGCAAATTTATGATATCGTCCTTAGTTGGTGTGGTGGGTGGTCCCACAGTCGGTATGTCAGCAATCTGTGCGGATGTCGCCTTTGCTCGTGTCACCATCGGCATGTTGCGTTCTATCTGTTGGTTGGTGGCCTTTCCTGCCGCCTCGTCCGCCCTTGCATTGCCCCGGGCAACGTCAGTGTCCGTCCTTTGGTGGCCATGACATTTAATTACCGCGATAGCACGGGGAAGTAAAATGCTTCGGAGGAGCCCTTCTACCAACGCGCCATTCTTTATCACTGAACCGGCAGATGTGAGAAAACCTCTCATCTTCCAGATGGCCCCTTTATCGTGGACTACGCCGTGAGCGTAGGCCGAATCTGTGTAAATGTTGACGGCAAGGCCTTCCGCCAAGCTGCACGCTCTGGTCAAGGTGCACAGCTCCGCCTGCTGTGCGGAAAATGTAGGTGGAAGACGCCCGCTTTCTACCGTCTCGCTATCTGAGCACACAGCGTACCCGGACAACAGGGACCCATCCCATGCGCGCCTAGCTGATCCATCGACATAATATGTACAGTCGGGGTAGTCTAGGGGATTGTCCTTTAAATCTGATCGCACCGTGGAGACTAACTGCACAACGTCGGCGCACACATGGGGTTCGCCCTTCTCCGGGGTGGGCATCAGTGAGGCTGGGTTGAGTGTCGTGCAACGTTCGATCGTGATGTTGGCTGCAGTGATCAGTGCGGATTCGTATTGCATTAATCTAGTGTTAGACAAATGCTGTGTGCTTCGCTGTAACAACAGTGAAGTGACGCAATGCGGTACCCGTAGCGTTACTGGGTGTCCCATAACAATGTCCGCTGTTCTTTCTACTGCGTACCTGGCCGCTGCCACGGCTTGCAGGCACACCGGAAACCCTCGTTCGACCGGGTCTAACTTTTTACTAAAGTAGGCCACCGGCCGTTCCTTATCCCCATGGGTCTGTGTCAAAACTGACTGGGCGAAACCTCCCACGGCGTGAGTGGAAAGGGTAAATGGTTTCGCATAATCCGGGAGTCCTAATGACGGTGCCGTGACCAACGCCTTTTTCAGCCCTACGAAACATCACTTCAATTCATCCGTCCATACCAATTCGTCCGGGGCGTTTGATTTGGTCGCCTCGTACAGTGGCTTGGCCAGCAGCGCAAAATCAAGTATCCAAGTGCGGCAGTATCCCGTCATACCTAGGAAGCGCAGCATTTGCCGTTGCGAGCGTGGGCGAGGCATCTCCATGATAGCAGTCACTCGTCCAGCATCCAATTCTCGTTTCCCATGCGAAATGGCGTGTCCCAAGTAAGTTACAACCTTCCGCACAAATTGAAGTTTTGGTCTGCCTACTTTGTGGCCTTTGGCCGCCAAGGCCTTTAATAGGGCCATGGAATCCTTTTCGCACGCCTCCTTAGAAGGGGAGCAAATCAACAAATCGTCAATGTACTGCAACAACACTGACCCTCCCTTCAATTCCACATCCGCCAGGTCGCGATGCAGCGCCCGGGAAAACAGAGTGGGGCTATCTGAAAACCCCTGAGGTAGTACTGTCCAAGTATACTGGCGCCCCCTATGGGTGAAAGCGAACAAGTATTGTGACTCAGCCGCGATGGGCACAGAGAAAAACGCAGAACAAAGGTCAATAACTGTGAAATATGTTGCGTCCGGCGGAATTGACATCATAAGGGTCTCTCCATTCGGCACTAGTGGGTGTATGCCTTGTATCACCTTGTTCACCTCCCTTAAATCCTGTACAAACCTCCATTTGTCTTTCGTCGGCTTTTTCACTGGCAAAATTGGTGTATTACATGGGCTGTTAGTTTCCACGATAATTTTCTGCTCCACCAGGGATTGAATTACCGGTGCTATGCCTACGTCGGCCTCGGGTCGTAGCTTATACTGTTTCACGTTTGGCAAGCGCATTCCCGGCTGCACTGATATCACTAAAGGTTCGGCGTCTCGCATTCGTCCAACCTCATCGTCGCTCTGAGGCCATAAATTGTCTGGCACCTCCGCCAGGAGGTAATCTGACTCACCCGGGTCCGTTAGCACTGCCCTCATGGCATAGGTGCCCTGAGGGGGCAACTCTGCCTCTTCGAACACTCCATCCCTCAGTTGTGTCTTAATGTCAATCGAGAACCCTTCATCGTTACTGAGCCGTCTCACAGTCCAGCGGCCCCTCTTGAACCAATAACCTTGTAAGGGAACTCCCTGTAATCGTCCCACCATCCAACCTACACTTTCTGGTGGCCACCCCTTGGCAGTAGTGAGGGTAACATGGGCGGCCGCTCCTTCGGGGTATTGGGTCAACGCATGCTGACTCGCGGATAGGGTTACCTCGATACCTATCCCCTCACGGCCGATCCATATCCGTGATAAGTGTAGAGGCGTGCGTTCGCCCAGCTTTTCCTTAACCTTCTCTCGATAATCCTCGTCCTCGCCCTTTGCATCGTAATACGCCGTGCAATGGGGTGGATTATCCTTTAAATGTTTTATCGAAATTTGGTGCAGTTGTAGCCAATCTCGCAGGACTGGACTGTCCAAACACACATTATCTATGATATGCGTCCAAGTAGCCAGAGCCCCTTCGTCCAAGCGCCACCAATACGCGGTGGGGCCGGGACGAGACAATGCCATCATCAACGAGTCGTGTTTAGATTCCGCGACATCTACGAAAACTCCCTGTTCTGTACATGAAATTTGACAGCCCAATCGGCACAATAAGTCCCGTCCCAGCAAATTTGTTGGGGCGGTAGTGTTCATCAAGAAAGCATGTTTAGCCTCTAGCGGGCCGCATGTTACTCGCACTTCCTCCGAAATAGGAAGCGCTTGGGGTAAGCCCGAAACGCCCATTATTTGAACGTTCCTCGCCGTGGGGCGCAAAGATGGCAATTGCCCCTCGTTAATTGTACTGCGGGTCGCGCCTGTATCGACAAGAAACTCTAATTGTCGTCCGTCCACGTCCAGCGTCAAGGTCGGTTCCTCTGCCGGTGTCATGGTCAAAAGAGGACACTCCTTGGGCGACCCGCCGGCATCCCATCAATAGGCCCCTCTATTGTCCTGGGGCGGAAACCCCTTACGAGCACTTGGGCAATCACGTCTCCAGTGTCCCATTTGCTTGCAATAAAAGCACGGTTCCTGCGGAACCGGCGGTGCGGAGGGCATGGGTCGTCCCTCTACGGCACCCCTTCCACCCAGCCGTCGGTCTGGCGGCCCCCACTGTGACTGGTTTACTTGTTGCCATTGCGGCGGACCCCGAGGCGGGGCCCAGGTCCCCCTCGGTCCATTCTGCATCCCACTATTGGGGGGTGGTCCAGGGGTTTGGAGAAGGGGTCTTGGTGGATACCAAATTTGGGGAGGGGGCCCTGGTACGGTCCTAGTTTGAGGGTTTTGAGGAGGAGGGGGAAGAGGGGGTGGTATTGTCCATTGTTGTCTTATCTCGTCCATGTTAATTCGTCCATGGTCTTGGTCAGTACAACCATCGCAGTCGTTGCCTTCATGGTGGACCCACTCTCCGTTGGGGGATTGGCCCCTATAAAAAGGCCAACTCCCCCTCCCGAGGTCCTCATAACCCCGGACAGGCCCCCACTTCTGGCACTGATCGCGTATGTGGCTCTGACTCCGATCCCCCTTTTTACTTTGATTAAGTTGAGCCCGTTTCTCCTGGACATACATTTGCAATATTTCCTCCTTAACATCCTTCTTCTCCTCTAAGGAGGAGCCCGGGCATTGTTCCAGCTTGTCGCATAAATCGTTGGTGGTCATTCCCTTCCAGCCGAAAAGGACGGACTGTACCTGTTTCTTTAATGCCGGCCGAAGCCCCTCTATTAAATATTGGTTTACCAATGGGTTGGGTAGTTCTGTCATCAGCATCGTGCCCAGTCCTTCCCAGCGCGCGATGGCCCTTTCCAACCTTTCCCTGTAATCCCCAATTGATTCTCCTGCCTTTTGTTTTATGGCCCCGATCTTTCCCCAATCCGGACCTCCTGCTGGCAACAGCGCCTGCCCAATAGACTCTAGCAGCCGGACCTTTAGATCACCCCATTGCGCTTGTGTTATCTGGGGGTTTGCACCCACTGCCCTTGGGTCTGCCATCAGCCACTGTGCTCTTTGCTTAGCCTTATCCCATACCTTGGGTGGGAGCACAGAAGTGCCCATATGGGTTATATCTCGAAAGTCACAATCGCCATGCTCGCATGTGATCCAATTCGCTATGGTCGGTGCTATCTGTCGTGGGTCCTCGATGAGCAAATGTTGAATCCTTTCCCGCATCACCGTTAAGGCGGATTCCTTCCATGGTACCCTTTCTCGAACCCCATGACCTGCTGCATCAACTCCGATAACTTGTAGGGGGCACAGCTTTTCCCCCTCTGTTAATCCAGGGCATTCCTTCAATGGGGGGTATAAACTAGACATTCCGGTGGTTCGGGGGGTGACGTTCCCATCATAGTCTACCAGCGAGGGGTATAACCTGTCCTGCCCCACTGGTGGCGGGAACCCTGCAATGTCGGTCCCGTTATCTATCCCGTTAGCCCCGAGCTGTGCAAACGGATTTCCCTGGCTCGGATGGTTCTGGGGGGTAACGACCTTCGTGCCGTGGGGTATCGGCCCCTGGGGTAACTGGGGCGCGATGGTAGCGGGGTTGCAGGGAGGTGGTGGCGGGAGCGCAGAAAGGATAGGTGGCGCCTGAAACCCCGGGACAGGGCTTAGGTCTGGGGCTGGGGAGGGTAGATTGGTTACTACCTCCCCTACCGCGGGGTCTGGATTTTCAACGAGCGGCATCAGTCGCGCGTTGGCCTGCCTCTCTAATTCTTTAACCGCTTCATCCTGCATTTTATTCGCCTGTTTCCTCAGGCCCTTGAGTTTTGATACCTCACCGGCCAAGCTGGCCTGTATCGACCTTGCATGTCGCTTCATCGCTTCTTCCTTCCACCAACCAAAGACTTTCCAATAGTCAGGCGGGAAGTGTTTCGTGTCCTGTTCTAACTTTTCTAATGCCCCATACAACGCGTCTAATTTTCCAGTGCAAAAGACCCTCCTTCGGGCCACGGTTCACCTAGATCCTTAGTCAGCGCAACCCATGACTTCCCTGGTCTCGCAGCGTCATAGCCATACCTCCTAAACATGAAAAATGCTGGGGTATTTCTGAGAGGTTCACCTGCCTTTACAGTCTTATTACCCATCCTAAGCAAATTTAGTTTACCGACGTAGCCTTGTACCCGTGAGGTTCGCCCGCCTCGCGATGTACGGCCGTCTACCTAACTCTTGAGAGGCTCGTAGCCTTGTACCCGTGAGGTTCGCCCGCCTCGCGAGGTACAGCCGTCTACCTACTCCTGAGAGGCTCGCCCGCCTACACAGCTGTCTAACCTATCCTTACTTTACTTTCCTGGCATCCTACGCCCTTATAATACTTCTAACCTTACTTATAATTCCAATGTCTCCCGGGTAGGCCTCGGATTGGGACGCCACCCTTATCCTTACCCTCACAACCCAGAGATCTATTACCCCTTACCCTCGGGCGCCCAATGTGGGGCACTTCCCCTTACGTAACATTACCCTGACGAGTCCATAAACAGTCAGTTGCTCCGGGACCCAAGCGGTCCGTATTTAAATTTAGGTTCGTGGATCAGGTTCGAGCAGGGAACGGAACAAACGGCATCCGAGCAAGAGAGTGGGTTACAATTTGGACTGACCCCCAGGCTATAAAGGAAAAAACAAAAGAAAACCACAGCTCACCTGACCCGGATCAATTGCCAGCTGGTCTCACCACTCACTTGCCTGGGACCGCGTCCCGGACTGCACAGACTGATCCCACCGCTGCCACCATTTGTCGGAATGGGACTTAGAACTTGGGACTCAGAGGACTCAGAGAAAGGAGCAACGGATATATTTATTTGAACTCGTTTACACAAGCTTGCGGAAAACACAATGTCGCTTGAAGCTCACGAAATGACCAACACTACAACAAGGTGCTCTGAAATAATTCGATTTAAACTTGCTATATATAAAGAATATAGGGTGTGGCTTTAGCTCACAAGATACAGAGAAAGAATGGGCTCATTGGTCCCCCCACCATTAGTCCCATCCTGTTGTTCAGTTAGTTAAAGGAAGTTCATCCAAGGTTACTCATGGGTTAGCTCAGATAAGGAGATGGTCAGCAATATGTGGCAACATGTTTACAACTTTCTGTATAGAGACTTGGGTTGGGGAAGTACAAAGGGAGTGGACACTCATAAATGTGTCAGCCTACAGGATATTGGCAAAGTCTTGTGGGAGGCTGAGAGATAGCAGCTGCAACCAAGGCCAAAAAGGGGAACAAGGGATTATGCCAACACGGGGCAAGAGCTCACAAGCACAGAACTCCTTATTAGGGTATTACACATCCTCAATGCACAAGAAAGGACTAAGTATTTTAAAAGAATACAGCAATCAGTCAAAACAAAACATATAATTGGTTATACTTGGTAATTGGTAGAGCAGCAAGAATTAACAAAGGGGGAGGGGAATAACAGCTCTCCACATTACTGTATATGTATATAACCGAAAAACACGGTCCGGGAAGTCATACTTCTGTCCATCCATCCGTCCGTCCATCCGGGAAGTCATGAATCTGTGTGATTATATATTTATTAAGTACATACTGTTTGAACGCCAGTTGCATCATGTTTATTAATTATGTACGTCGATTAATTACGTATTGTTGGAATATACCTTTTGACCCTTTGGACTGCTGAGAACCCTAAGACCTCTGAAGACCCATTAAGTCCCCCAAGACCCTTAAGACCACGAACGTCACTGAAGACCCAAAATACCACGAAATCCCAAAATACTTCAAATACCCCCAAAAAGCCCAAAATACTCTGAAGACCCGAAAGATCCCGAAGACCCAAAATACACTGAAGACCCTCAAGACAGATAAGACCCTTTAGAACCATTAGACACCAAGATCCTGAAGACCACTAAGACTGCGCCAAGCAAGCGAGCGGGCATGCAACCCGCCTCCTCAGCCGTGCAATGTCCTCCCCAATTCGGCACAGAACTGTGATGCACCCAATGTTCGGATCAGAAAGGAGAGAGGGTCGAGGGTGAAGGATGGCATGAGGGCAATAGTTCGGAGCAGAGGAATCGTGATGGCAAGAGCGAACAAAGTCCAGGCACCACTGTCTATTGCAACGAGCAGGGACGAGAGAGAGCAAATGTCGATCTCTTCTCACTTTTTATCAACCCCTCTTGCCATCATCTCTCTCTCTCTCTCTCTCTCTCTCTCTCTCTCTCTCTCTCTCTCTCTCTCTCTCTATCTCTCTGCCAATCCCTGCCGGCCAACATCACAGGCTCAATTTCCCACCAATGGCCGCGTCACTTCTCTCATGCTCAATCTCTCTCTCTCAGGCCAATCAGTTCATTGCTTCTTGCTCGCCCCTCCTTCCACCAATCCCAGGGAAGCTTCTTGCCCCTCCCCTGGCCAATCACGAGTCCTTCTGGGCGTGCCTATTGCCTGGCTTGCTCGATGTGTGTTGCTATGCCAGCTGGTGATGTGGCTGGCTGTGGCTCCATCGGCAGTGTCCCGAACGGGCTTCCGGTGAGTTTCATTGTTATTGTGGTGGAGGGGAATTTAAGTAGTGTGTGTGGTGTCACTAATGGGCTGAACTAATGTCTATGGTGCGTTGCCATACGGGACAAAGGAATGATCACAGAGGGAACAACGTACAAGGGAATTAACATAATCCCTGAACTAAATAACATGCCCCGCGCCCTCGTGGCGGGGACAAATATCCAACTTATCCGACATCCAGAATACACAGGTCCCTGACTTACTGTACATCAAAGTGATTCTTGCTACCCACGATCATCGGAGCACCTACCTATGCAAATCTACCTAAATCTATATGTATTACAACCCAAAAATTCATAACAATATGTTTTGTGAGTTTTAAATGTGAAATAACGGGTTCTTGTGAGTATAAAATGTGAAATAAGATATGTTTTGTGAGTTTAAAATGTGAAATAAGATGTGTCTTGTGAGTTTCAAATGTGAAATATGATGTGTATTGTGAGTTTAAAATGTGAAATATGATGTCTCTTGTGAGTTTAAAATGTGAAATAAGATGTGTCTTGTGAGTTTAAAATGTGAAACAAGATGTGTCTTGTGAGTTTAAAATGTTAAATAAGATGTGTCTTGTGAGTTTAAAATGTGAAATAAGATATGTCTTGTGAGTTTAAAATGTGAAATATGATGTGTCTTGTGAGTTTAAAATGTTAAATAAGATGTGTCTTGTGAGTTTAAAATGTGAAATAAGATGTGTCTTGTGAGTTTAAAATGTGAAATAAGGTGTGTCTTGTGAGTTTAAAATGTGAAATAAGATGTGTCTTGTGAGTTTAAAATGTGAAATATGATGTCTCTTGTGAGTTTAAAATGTGAAATATGATGTGTCTTGTGAGTTTAAAATGTGAAATAAGATGTGTCTTGTGAGTTTAAAATGTGAAATAAGATGTGTCTTGTGAGTTTAAAATGTGAAATAAGATGTGTCTTGTGAGTTTAAAATGTGAAATATGATGTGTCTTGTGAGTTTGAAATGTGAAATATGATGTCTCTTGTGAGTTTAAAATGTGAAATATGATGTCTCTTGTGAGTTTAAAATGTGAAATAAGATGTGTCTTGTGAGTTTAAAATGTGAAATAAGATGCGTCTTGTGAGTTTAAAACGTGAAATAAGATGTGTCCTGTGAGTTTAAAATGTGAAATATGATGTGTCTTGTGAGTTTAAAATGTGAAATAAGATGTGTCTTGTGAGTTTAAAATGTGAAATATGATGTCTTGTGAGTTTAAAATGTGAAATATGATGTCTCTTGTGAGTTTAAAATGTGAAATAAGATGTGTCTTGTGAGTTTAAAATGTGAAATATGATGCGTCTTGTGAGTTAAAAATGTGAAATATGATGTGTCTTGTGAGTTTAAAATGTGAAATATGATGTCTCTTGTGAGTTTAAAATGTGAAATAAGATGTGTCTTGTGAGTTTAAAATGTGAAATAAGATGTGTCTTGTGAGTTTAAAATGTGAAATAAGATGTGTCTTGTGAGTTTAAAATGTGAAATAAGATGTGTCTTGTGAGTTTAAAATGTGAAATATGATGTGTCTTGTGAGTTTAAAATGTGAAATAAGATGTGTCTTGTGAGTTTAAAATGTGAAATAAGATGTGTCTTGTGAGCTTAAAACGTGAAATAAGATGTGTCTTGTGAGTTTAAAATGTGAAATAAGATGCGTCTTGTGAGTTTAAAACGTGAAATAAGATGTGTCCTGTGAGTTTAAAATATGAAATATGATGTGTCTTGTGAGTTTAAAATGTTAAATAAGATATGTCTTGTGAGTTTAAAATGTGAAATATGATGTGTCTTGTGAGTTTAAAACGTGAAATAATATGTGTCTTGTGAGTTTAAAATGTGAAATAAGATGCGTCTTGTGAGTTTAAAACGTGAAATAAGATGTGTCTTGTGAGTTTAAAATGTGAAATAAGATGCGTCTTGTGAGTTTAAAACGTGAAATAAGATGTGTCCTGTGAGTTTAAAATGTGAAATATGATGTGTCTTGTGAGTTTAAAATGTAAAATAAGATATGTCTTGTGAGTTTAAAATGTGAAATAATATGCGTCTTGTGAGTTAAAAATGTGAAATAAGATGTGTCCTGTGAGTTTAAAATGTGAAATATGATGTGTCTTGTGAGCTTAAAACGTGAAATAAGATGTGTCTTGTGAGTTTAAAATGTGAAATAAGATGCGTCTTGTGAGTTTAAAACGTGAAATAAGATGTGTCCTGTGAGTTTAAAATGTGAAATATGATGTGTCTTGTGAGCTTAAAACGTGAAATAAAATGTGTCTTGTGAGTTTCAAATGTGAAATAAGATGCGTCTTGTGAGTTTAAAACGTGAAATAAGATGTGTCCTGTGAGTTTAAAATGTGAAATAAGATGTGTCCTGTGAGTTTAAAACGTGAAATAAGATGTGTCCTGTGAGTTTAAAATGTTAAATAAGATGTGTCTTGTGAGCTTAAAACGTGAAATAAGATGTGTCTTGTGAGTTTAAAATGTGAAATAAGATGCGTCTTGTGAGTTTAAAACGTGAAATAAGATGTGTCCTGTGAGTTTAAAATGTGAAATATGATGTGTCTTGTGAGTTTAAAATGTGAAATAAGATGTGTCTTGTGAGCTTAAAACGTGAAATAAGATGTGTCTTGTGAGTTTAAAATGTGAAATAAGATGCGTCTTGTGAGTTTAAAACGTGAAATAAGATGTGTCTTGTGAGTTTAAAATGTGAAATAAGATGTGTCCTGTGAGTTTAAAATGTGAAATATGATATGTCTTGTGAGTTTAAAATGTAAAATAAGATATGTCTTGTGAGTTTAAAATGTGAAATAAGATATGTCTTGTGAGTTTAAAACGTGAAATAAGATGTGTCTTGTGAGTTTAAAATGTGAAATAAGATGCGTCTTGTGAGTTTAAAACGTGAAATAAGATGTGTCCTGTGAGTTTAAAATGTGAAATATGATGTGTCTTGTGAGTTTAAAATGTAAAATAAGATATGTCTTGTGAGTTTAAAATGTGAAATAAGATGTGTCCTGTGAGTTTAAAATGTGAAATATGATATGTGTTGTGAGTTTAAAATGTAAAATAAGATATGTCTTGTGAGTTTAAAATGTAAAATAAGATATGTCTTGTGAGTTTAAAACGTGAAATAAGATGTGTCTTGTGAGTTTAAAATGTGAAATAAGATGTGTCTTGTGAGTTTAAAATGTGAAATAGGATGTGTCTTGTGAGTTTAAAATGTTGAATAAGATATGTCTTGTGAGTTTAAAATGTGAAATAGGATGCGTCTTGTGAGTTTAAAATGTGAAATAGGATATGTCTTGTGATTTTAAAATGTTAAATAAGATATGTCTTGTGAGTTTAAAATGTTAAATAAGATATATGTCTTGTGATTTTAAAATGTGAAATAAGTTGTGTCTTGTGAGTTTAAAAAATGAAATAAGATGTGTCTTGTGAGTTTAAAATGTGAAATAAGATGTGTCTTGTGAGTTTAAAATGTGAAATAAGATGTGTCTTGTGAGTTTAAAATGTGAAATAAGATATGTCTTGTGAGTTTAAAATGTGAAATAAGATATGTCTTGTGAGTTTAAAATGTGAAATAAGATGTGTCTTGTGAGTTTAAAATGTGAAATAAGATATGTCTTGTGAGTTTAAAATGTGAAATATGATGTGTATTGTGAGTTTAAAATGTGAAATATGATGTGTATTGTGAGTTTAAAATGTAAAATAAGATATGTCTTGTGAGCTTAAAATGTGAAATAAGATGCGTCTTGTGAGTTTAAAATGTGAAATAAGATGTGTCCTGTGAGTTTAAAATGTGAAATATGATGTCTTGTGAGTTTAAAATGTAAAATAAGATATGTCTTGTGAGTTTAAAATGTAAAATAAGATATGTCTTGTGAGTTTAAAACGTGAAATAAGATGTGTCTTGTGAGTTTAAAATGTGAAATAAGATGTGTCTTGTGAGTTTAAAATGTGAAATAGGATGTGTCTTGTGAGTTTAAAATGTTGAATAAGATATGTCTTGTGAGTTTAAAATGTGAAATAGGATGCGTCTTGTGAGTTTAAAATGTGAAATAGGATATGTCTTGTGATTTTAAAATGTTAAATAAGATATGTCTTGTGAGTTTAAAATGTTAAATAAGATATGTCTTGTGATTTTAAAATGTGAAATAAGTTGTGTCTTGTGAGTTTAAAAAATGAAATAAGATGTGTCTTGTGAGTTTAAAATGTGAAATAAGATGTGTCTTGTGAGTTTAAAATGTGAAATAAGATGTGTCTTGTGAGTTTAAAATGTGAAATAAGATATGTCTTGTGAGTTTAAAATGTGAAATAAGATATGTCTTGTGAGTTTAAAATGTGAAATAAGATGTGTCTTGTGAGTTTAAAATGTGAAATATGATGTGTATTGTGAGTTTAAAATGTGAAATAAGATGTGTCTTGTGAGTTTAAAATGTGAAATAGGATGTCTTGTGAGTTTAAAATGTGAAATAAGATGTGTCTTGTGAGTTAAAAACGTGAAATAAGATATGTCTTGTGAGTTTAAAATGTGAAATACGATGTGTCTTGTGAGTTTAAAATGTGAAATAAGATGTGTCTTGTGAGTTAAAAACGTGAAATAAGATATGTCTTGTGAGTTTAAAATGTGAAATAAGATGTGTCTTGTGAGTTTAAAATGTGAAATAAGTTGTGTCTTGTGAGTTTAAAATGTGAAATAGGATGTGTCTTGTGAGTTTAAAATGTGAAATAAGATGTGTCTTCTGAGTTTAAAATGTTAAATAAGATGTGTCTTGTGAGTTTAAAATGTGAAATAAGTTGTCTTGTGAGTTTAAAATGTGAAATATGATGTGTCCTGTGAGTTTAAAATGTGAAATAAGATGTGTCCTGTGAGTTTAAAATGTGAAATAAGATGTGTCTTGTGAGTTTAAAATGTGAAATATGATATGTCTTGTGAGTTAAAAATGTGAAATAAGATACGTCTTGTGAGTTTAAAATGTGAAATATGATGTGTCTTGTGAGTTTAAAATGTGAAATATGATATGTCTTGTGAGTTTAAAATGTGAAATATTATGTGTCTTGTGAGTTTAAAATGTGAAATATGATGTGTCTTGTGAGTTTAAAATGTGAAATAAGATATGTCCTGTGAGTTTAAAATGTGAAATAAGATGTGTCCTGTGAGTTTAAAATGTGAAATAAGATGTGTCTTGTGAGTTTGAAATGTGAAATAAGATATGTCCTGTGAGTTTAAAATGTGAAATATGATGTGTCTTGTGAGTTTAAAATGTGAAATAAGATATGTCCTGTGAGTTTAAAATGTGAAATATGATGTGTCTTGTGAGTTTAAAATGTGAAATAAGATATGTGCTGTGAGTTTAAAATGTGAAATATGATATGTCCTGTGAGTTTAAAATGTGAAATAAGATATGTCCTGTGAGTTTAAAATGTGAAATACGATATGTCTTGTGAGTTTAAAATGTTAAATAAGATGCGTCTTGTGAGTTTAAAATGTGAAATATGATGTGTCTTGTGAGTTTAAAATGTGAAATAAGATATGTCCTGTGAGTTTAAAATGTGAAATACGATATGTCTTGTGAGTTTAAAATGTTAAATAAGATGCGTCTTGTGAGTTTAAAATGTGAAATATGATATGTCTTGTGAGTTTAAAATGTGAAATAAGATATGTCTTGTGAGTTTAAAATGTTAAATAAGATGTGTCTTGTGAGTTTAAAATGTGAAATATGAGATGTCTTGTGAGTTTAAAATGTGAAATAAGATATGTCTTGTGAGTTTAAAATGTTAAATAAGATGTGTCTTGTGAGTTTAAAATGTGAAATATGAGATGTCTTGTGAGTTTAAAATGTGAAATATGATATGTCTTGTGAGTTTAAAATGTGAAATATGATATGTCTTGTGAGTTTAAAATGTGAAATAAGATGCGTCTTGTGAGTTTAAAATGTGAAATATGATGCGTCTTGTGAGTTTAAAATGTTAAATATGATGCGTCTTGTGACTTTAAAATGTTAAATAAGATGCGTCTTGTGAGTTTAAAATGTTAAATAAGATATGTCTTGTGAGTTTAAAATGTGAAATATGATATGTCTTGTGAGTTTAAAATGTTAAATAAGATATGTCTTGTGAGTTTAAAATGTGAAATAAGATGCGTCTTGT
Source organism: Myxine glutinosa (assembly GCF_964187855.1). Taxonomy (NCBI): domain Eukaryota; kingdom Metazoa; phylum Chordata; class Myxini; order Myxiniformes; family Myxinidae; genus Myxine; species Myxine glutinosa. The sequence goes on along the minus strand of NC_136267.1, from coordinate 20,712,343 downwards.
GAGTTTAAAATGTGAAATATGATGCGTCTTGTGAGTTTAAAATGTTAAATAAGATGCGTCTTGTGAGTTTAAAATGTGAAATATGATGCGTCTTGTGAGTTTAAAATGTTAAATAAGATATGTCTTGTGAGTTTAAAATGTTAAATAAGATATGTCTTGTGAGTTTAAAATGTGAAATAAGATGTGTCTTGTGAGTTTAAAATGTGAAATATGATGTGTCTTGTGAGTTAAAAATGTGAAATAAGATATGTCCTGTGAGTTTAAAATGTGAAATAAGATGTGTCTTGTGAGTTTAAAATGTGAAATATGATATGTCTTGTGAGTTTAAAATGTGAAATATGATGTGTCTTGTGAGTTTAAAACGTGAAATAAGATGTGTCCTGTGAGTTTAAAATGTGAAATATGATGTGTCTTGTGAGTTTAAAATGTAAAATAAGATATGTCTTGTGAGTTTAAAATGTGAAATAAGATGTGTCTTGTGAGTTTAAAATGTGAAATAAGATATGTCCTGTGAGTTAAAAATGTGAAATATGATATGTCTTGTGAGTTTAAAATGTAAAATAAGATATGTCTTGTGAGTTTAAAATGTGAAATAAGATATGTCTTGTGAGTTTAAAACGTGAAATAAGATGTGTCTTGTGAGTTTAAAATGTGAAATAAGATGCGTCTTGTGAGTTTAAAACGTGAAATAAGATGTGTCCTGTGAGTTTAAAATGTGAAATATGATATGTCTTGTGAGTTTAAAATGTAAAATAAGATATGTCTTGTGAGTTTAAAACGTGAAATAAGATGTGTCTTGTGAGTTTAAAATGTGAAATAGGATGTGTCTTGTGAGTTTAAAATGTTGAATAAGATATGTCTTGTGAGTTTAAAATGTGAAATAGGATATGTCTTGTGATTTTAAAATGTGAAATAAGTTGTGTCTTGTGAGTTTAAAAAATGAAATAAGATGTGTCTTGTGAGTTTAAAATGTGAAATAAGTTGTGTCTTGTGAGTTTAAAAAATGAAATAAGATGTGTCTTGTGAGTTTAAAATGTTAAATAAGATATGTCTTGTGATTTTAAAATGTGAAATAAGTTGTGTCTTGTGAGTTTAAAAAATGAAATAAGATGTGTCTTGTGAGTTTAAAATGTGAAATAAGATGTGTCTTGTGAGTTTAAAATGTGAAATAAGATGTGTCTTGTGAGTTTAAAATGTGAAATAAGATATGTCTTGTGAGTTTAAAATGTGAAATAAGATATGTCTTGTGAGTTTAAAATGTGAAATAAGATGTGTCTTGTGAGTTTAAAATGTGAAATAAGATATGTCTTGTGAGTTTAAAATGTGAAATAGGATGTGTATTGTGAGTTTAAAATGTGAAATATGATGTGTATTGTGAGTTTAAAATGTGAAATAAGATGTGTCTTGTGAGTTTAAAATGTGAAATAGGATGTCTTGTGAGTTTAAAATGTGAAATAAGATGTGTCTTGTGAGTTAAAAACGTGAAATAAGATATGTCTTGTGAGTTTAAAATGTGAAATAAGATGTGTCTTGTGAGTTTAAAATGTGAAATATGATGTGTCTTGTGAGTTTAAAATGTGAAATACGATGTGTCTTGTGAGTTTAAAATGTGAAATAAGATGTGTCTTGTGAGTTAAAAACGTGAAATAAGATATGTCTTGTGAGTTTAAAATGTGAAATAAGATGTGTCTTGTGAGTTTAAAATGTGAAATATGATGTGTCTTGTGAGTTTAAAATGTGAAATAAGTTGTGTCTTGTGAGTTTAAAATGTGAAATAGGATGTGTCTTGTGAGTTTAAAATGTGAAATAAGATGTGTCTTCTGAGTTTAAAATGTTAAATAAGATGTGTCTTGTGAGTTTAAAATGTGAAATAAGTTGTGTCTTGTGAGTTTAAAATGTGAAATATGATGTGTCCTGTGAGTTTAAAATGTGAAATAAGATGTGTCCTGTGAGTTTAAAATGTGAAATAAGATGTGTCTTGTGAGTTTAAAATGTGAAATATGATATGTCTTGTGAGTTTAAAATGTGAAATATGATGTGTCTTGTGAGTTTAAAATGTGAAATATGATGTGTCTTGTGAGTTTAAAATGTGAAATATGATATGTCTTGTGAGTTTAAAATGTGAAATAAGATGTCTTGTGAGTTTAAAATGTGAAATATGATGTGTCTTGTGAGTTTAAAATGTGAAATACGATGTGTCTTGTGAGTTTAAAATGTGAAATATGATGCGTCTTGTGAGTTTAAAATGTTAAATATGATGCGTCTTGTGACTTTAAAATGTTAAATAAGATGCGTCTTGTGAGTTTAAAATGTTAAATAAGATATGTCTTGTGAGTTTAAAATGTGAAATATGATATGTCTTGTGAGTTTAAAATGTTAAATAAGATATGTCTTGTGAGTTTAAAATGTGAAATAAGATGCGTCTTGTGAGTTTAAAATGTGAAATATGATGCGTCTTGTGAGTTTAAAATGTTAAATAAGATGCGTCTTGTGAGTTTAAAATGTGAAATATGATGCGTCTTGTGAGTTTAAAATGTTAAATAAGATATGTCTTGTGAGTTTAAAATGTTAAATAAGATATGTCTTGTGAGTTTAAAATGTGAAATAAGATGTGTCTTGTGAGTTTAAAATGTGAAATATGATGTGTCTTGTGAGTTAAAAATGTGAAATAAGATATGTCCTGTGAGTTTAAAATGTGAAATAAGATGTGTCTTGTGAGTTTAAAATGTGAAATATGATATGTCTTGTGAGTTTAAAATGTGAAATATGATGTGTCTTGTGAGTTTAAAACGTGAAATAAGATGTGTCCTGTGAGTTTAAAATGTGAAATATGATGTGTCTTGTGAGTTTAAAATGTAAAATAAGATATGTCTTGTGAGTTTAAAATGTGAAATAAGATGTGTCTTGTGAGTTTAAAATGTGAAATAAGATATGTCCTGTGAGTTAAAAATGTGAAATATGATATGTCTTGTGAGTTTAAAATGTAAAATAAGATATGTCTTGTGAGTTTAAAATGTGAAATAAGATATGTCTTGTGAGTTTAAAACGTGAAATAAGATGTGTCTTGTGAGTTTAAAATGTGAAATAAGATGCGTCTTGTGAGTTTAAAACGTGAAATAAGATGTGTCCTGTGAGTTTAAAATGTGAAATATGATATGTCTTGTGAGTTTAAAATGTAAAATATGATATGTCTTGTGAGTTTAAAACGTGAAATAAGATGTGTCTTGTGAGTTTAAAACGTGAAATAAGATGTGTCTTGTGAGTTTAAAATGTGAAATAAGATGCGTCTTGTGAGTTTAAAACGTGAAATAAGATGTGTCCTGTGAGTTTAAAATGTGAAATATGATATGTCTTGTGAGTTTAAAATGTAAAATAAGATATGTCTTGTGAGTTTAAAACGTGAAATAAGATGTGTCTTGTGAGTTTAAAATGTGAAATAAGATGCGTCTTGTGAGTTTAAAACGTGAAATAAGATGTGTCCTGTGAGTTTAAAATGTGAAATATGATATGTCTTGTGAGTTTAAAATGTAAAATAAGATATGTCTTGTGAGTTTAAAACGTGAAATAAGATGTGTCTTGTGAGTTTAAAATGTGAAATAAGTTGTGTCTTGTGAGTTTAAAAAATGAAATAAGATGTGTCTTGTGAGTTTAAAATGTTAAATAAGATATGTCTTGTGATTTTAAAATGTGAAATAAGTTGTGTCTTGTGAGTTTAAAAAATGAAATAAGATGTGTCTTGTGAGTTTAAAATGTGAAATAAGATGTGTCTTGTGAGTTTAAAATGTGAAATAAGATGTGTCTTGTGAGTTTAAAATGTGAAATAAGATATGTCTTGTGAGTTTAAAATGTGAAATAAGATATGTCTTGTGAGTTTAAAATGTGAAATAAGATGTGTCTTGTGAGTTTAAAATGTGAAATAAGATATGTCTTGTGAGTTTAAAATGTGAAATATGATGTGTATTGTGAGTTTAAAATGTGAAATATGATGTGTATTGTGAGTTTAAAATGTGAAATAAGATGTGTCTTGTGAGTTTAAAATGTGAAATAGGATGTCTTGTGAGTTTAAAATGTGAAATAAGATGTGTCTTGTGAGTTAAAAACGTGAAATAAGATATGTCTTGTGAGTTTAAAATGTGAAATAAGATGTGTCTTGTGAGTTTAAAATGTGAAATATGATGTGTCTTGTGAGTTTAAAATGTGAAATACGATGTGTCTTGTGAGTTTAAAATGTGAAATAAGATGTGTCTTGTGAGTTAAAAACGTGAAATAAGATATGTCTTGTGAGTTTAAAATGTGAAAAAGATGTGTCTTGTGAGTTTAAAATGTGAAATATGATGTGTCTTGTGAGTTTAAAATGTGAAATAAGTTGTGTCTTGTGAGTTTAAAATGTGAAATAGGATGTGTCTTGTGAGTTTAAAATGTGAAATAAGATGTGTCTTGTGAGTTTAAAATGTGAAATAAGTTGTGTCTTGTGAGTTTAAAATGTGAAATAGGATGTGTCTTGTGAGTTTAAAATGTGAAATATGATGTGTCTTGTGAGTTTAAAATGTGAAATATGATATGTCTTGTGAGTTTAAAATGTGAAATAAGATGTCTTGTGAGTTTAAAATGTGAAATATGATGTGTCTTGTGAGTTTAAAATGTGAAATACGATGTGTCTTGTGAGTTTAAAATGTGAAATATGATGCGTCTTGTGAGTTTAAAATGTTAAATATGATGCGTCTTGTGACTTTAAAATGTTAAATAAGATGCGTCTTGTGAGTTTAAAATGTTAAATAAGATATGTCTTGTGAGTTTAAAATGTGAAATATGATATGTCTTGTGAGTTTAAAATGTTAAATAAGATATGTCTTGTGAGTTTAAAATGTGAAATAAGATGCGTCTTGTGAGTTTAAAATGTGAAATATGATGCGTCTTGTGAGTTTAAAATGTTAAATAAGATGCGTCTTGTGAGTTTAAAATGTGAAATATGATGCGTCTTGTGAGTTTAAAATGTTAAATAAGATATGTCTTGTGAGTTTAAAATGTTAAATAAGATATGTCTTGTGAGTTTAAAATGTGAAATAAGATGTGTCTTGTGAGTTTAAAATGTGAAATATGATGTGTCTTGTGAGTTAAAAATGTGAAATAAGATATGTCCTGTGAGTTTAAAATGTGAAATAAGATGTGTCTTGTGAGTTTAAAATGTGAAATATGATATGTCTTGTGAGTTTAAAATGTGAAATATGATGTGTCTTGTGAGTTTAAAACGTGAAATAAGATGTGTCCTGTGAGTTTAAAATGTGAAATATGATGTGTCTTGTGAGTTTAAAATGTAAAATAAGATATGTCTTGTGAGTTTAAAATGTGAAATAAGATGTGTCTTGTGAGTTTAAAATGTGAAATAAGATATGTCCTGTGAGTTAAAAATGTGAAATATGATATGTCTTGTGAGTTTAAAATGTAAAATAAGATATGTCTTGTGAGTTTAAAATGTGAAATAAGATATGTCTTGTGAGTTTAAAACGTGAAATAAGATGTGTCTTGTGAGTTTAAAATGTGAAATAAGATGCGTCTTGTGAGTTTAAAACGTGAAATAAGATGTGTCCTGTGAGTTTAAAATGTGAAATATGATATGTCTTGTGAGTTTAAAATGTAAAATAAGATATGTCTTGTGAGTTTAAAACGTGAAATAAGATGTGTCTTGTGAGTTTAAAATGTGAAATAGGATGTGTCTTGTGAGTTTAAAATGTTGAATAAGATATGTCTTGTGAGTTTAAAATGTGAAATATGATGTGTCTTGTGAGTTTAAAATGTGAAATAGGATGTGTCTTGTGAGTTTAAAATGTTGAATAAGATATGTCTTGTGAGTTTAAAATGTGAAATAAGATGCGTCTTGTGAGTTTAAAATGTGAAATAAGATGTGTCTTGTGAGTTTAAAATGTGAAATAGGATGTGTCTTGTGAGTTTAAAATGTTGAATAAGATATGTCTTGTGAGTTTAAAATGTGAAATAAGATGCGTCTTGTGAGTTTAAAACGTGAAATAAGATGTGTCCTGTGAGTTTAAAATGTGAAATATGATATGTCTTGTGAGTTTAAAATGTAAAATAAGATATGTCTTGTGAGTTTAAAACGTGAAATAAGATGTGTCTTGTGAGTTTAAAATGTGAAATAGGATGTGTCTTGTGAGTTTAAAATGTAAAATAAGATATGTCTTGTGAGTTTAAAACGTGAAATAAGATGTGTCTTGTGAGTTTAAAATGTGAAATAGGATATGTCTTGTGATTTTAAAATGTGAAATAAGTTGTGTCTTGTGAGTTTAAAAAATGAAATAAGATGTGTCTTGTGAGTTTAAAATGTGAAATAAGTTGTGTCTTGTGAGTTTAAAAAATGAAATAAGATGTGTCTTGTGAGTTTAAAATGTTAAATAAGATATGTCTTGTGATTTTAAAATGTGAAATAAGTTGTGTCTTGTGAGTTTAAAAAATGAAATAAGATGTGTCTTGTGAGTTTAAAATGTGAAATAAGATGTGTCTTGTGAGTTTAAAATGTGAAATAAGATGTGTCTTGTGAGTTTAAAATGTGAAATAAGATATGTCTTGTGAGTTTAAAATGTGAAATAAGATATGTCTTGTGAGTTTAAAATGTGAAATAAGATGTGTCTTGTGAGTTTAAAATGTGAAATAAGATATGTCTTGTGAGTTTAAAATGTGAAATATGATGTGTATTGTGAGTTTAAAATGTGAAATATGATGTGTATTGTGAGTTTAAAATGTGAAATAAGATGTGTCTTGTGAGTTTAAAATGTGAAATAGGATGTCTTGTGAGTTTAAAATGTGAAATAAGATGTGTCTTGTGAGTTAAAAACGTGAAATAAGATATGTCTTGTGAGTTTAAAATGTGAAATAAGATGTGTCTTGTGAGTTTAAAATGTGAAATATGATGTGTCTTGTGAGTTTAAAATGTGAAATACGATGTGTCTTGTGAGTTTAAAATGTGAAATAAGATGTGTCTTGTGAGTTAAAAACGTGAAATAAGATATGTCTTGTGAGTTTAAAATGTGAAATAAGATGTGTCTTGTGAGTTTAAAATGTGAAATATGATGTGTCTTGTGAGTTTAAAATGTGAAATAAGTTGTGTCTTGTGAGTTTAAAATGTGAAATAGGATGTGTCTTGTGAGTTTAAAATGTGAAATAAGATGTGTCTTCTGAGTTTAAAATGTTAAATAAGATGTGTCCTGTGAGTTTAAAATGTGAAATAAGTTGTGTCCTGTGAGTTTAAAATGTGAAATAAGATGTGTCCTGTGAGTTTAAAATGTGAAATAAGATGTGTCTTGTGAGTTTAAAATGTGAAATATGATATGTCTTGTGAGTTTAAAATGTGAAATATGATGTGTCTTGTGAGTTTAAAATGTGAAATATGATGTGTCTTGTGAGTTTAAAATGTGAAATATGATATGTCTTGTGAGTTTAAAATGTGAAATAAGATGTCTTGTGAGTTTAAAATGTGAAATATGATGTGTCTTGTGAGTTTAAAATGTGAAATACGATGTGTCTTGTGAGTTTAAAATGTGAAATAAGATGCGTCTTGTGAGTTTAAAATGTGAAATATGATGTGTCTTGTGAGTTTAAAATGTGAAATATGATGTGTCTTGTGAGTTAAAAACGTGAAATAAGATATGTCTTGTGAGTTTAAAATGTGAAATAAGATGTGTCTTGTGAGTTTAAAATGTGAAATATGATGTGTCTTGTGAGTTTAAAATGTGAAATAAGTTGTGTCTTGTGAGTTTAAAATGTGAAATAGGATGTGTCTTGTGAGTTTAAAATGTGAAATAAGATGTGTCTTCTGAGTTTAAAATGTTAAATAAGATGTGTCTTGTGAGTTTAAAATGTGAAATAAGTTGTGTCTTGTGAGTTTAAAATGTGAAATATGATGTGTCCTGTGAGTTTAAAATGTGAAATAAGATGTGTCCTGTGAGTTTAAAATGTGAAATAAGATGTGTCTTGTGAGTTTAAAATGTGAAATATGATATGTCTTGAGTTTAAAATGTGAAATATGATGTGTCTTGTGAGTTTAAAATGTGAAATATGATGTGTCTTGTGAGTTTAAAATGTGAAATATGATATGTCTTGTGAGTTTAAAATGTGAAATAAGATGTCTTGTGAGTTTAAAATGTGAAATATGATGTGTCTTGTGAGTTTAAAATGTGAAATACGATGTGTCTTGTGAGTTTAAAATGTGAAATAAGATGCGTCTTGTGAGTTTAAAATGTGAAATATGATGTGTCTTGTGAGTTTAAAATGTGAAATATGATATGTCTTGTGAGTTTAAAATGTGAAATATGATGTGTCTTGTGAGTTTAAAATGTGAAATATGATGTGTCTTGTGAGTTTAAAATGTGAAATAAGATATGTCCTGTGAGTTTAAAATGTGAAATAAGATGTGTCCTGTGAGTTTAAAATGTGAAATAAGATGTGTCTTGTGAGTTTAAAATGTGAAATAAGATATGTCCTGTGAGTTTGAAATGTGAAATAAGATATGTCTTGTGAGTTTAAAATGTGAAATATGATGTGTATTGTGAGTTTAAAATGTGAAATATGATGTGTATTGTGAGTTTAAAATGTAAAATAAGATATGTCTTGTGAGTTTAAAATGTGAAATAAGATGCGTCTTGTGAGTTTAAAATGTGAAATAAGATGTGTCCTGTGAGTTTAAAATGTGAAATATGATATGTCTTGTGAGTTTAAAATGTAAAATAAGATATGTCTTGTGAGTTTAAAATGTGAAATAAGATGTGTCTTGTGAGTTTAAAATGTGAAATAGGATGTGTCTTGTGAGTTTAAAATGTTGAATAAGATATGTCTTGTGAGTTTAAAATGTGAAATAGGATGCGTCTTGTGAGTTTAAAATGTGAAATAGGATATGTCTTGTGATTTTAAAATGTTAAATAAGATATGTCTTGTGAGTTTAAAATGTTAAATAAGATATGTCTTGTGATTTTAAAATGTGAAATAAGTTGTGTCTTGTGAGTTTAAAAAATGAAATAAGATGTGTCTTGTGAGTTTAAAATGTGAAATAAGATGTGTCTTGTGAGTTTAAAATGTGAAATAAGATGTGTCTTGTGAGTTTAAAATGTGAAATAAGATATGTCTTGTGAGTTTAAAATGTGAAATAAGATATGTCTTGTGAGTTTAAAATGTGAAATAGGATGTCTTGTGAGTTTAAAATGTGAAATAAGATGTGTCTTGTGAGTTAAAAACGTGAAATAAGATATGTCTTGTGAGTTTAAAATGTGAAATACGATGTGTCTTGTGAGTTTAAAATGTGAAATAAGATGTGTCTTGTGAGTTAAAAACGTGAAATAAGATATGTCTTGTGAGTTTAAAATGTGAAATATGATATGTCTTGTGAGTTTAAAATGTGAAATATGATGTGTCTTGTGAGTTTAAAACGTGAAATAAGATGTGTCCTGTGAGTTTAAAATGTGAAATATGATGTGTCTTGTGAGTTTAAAATGTAAAATAAGATATGTCTTGTGAGTTTAAAATGTGAAATAAGATGTGTCTTGTGAGTTTAAAATGTGAAATAAGATATGTCCTGTGAGTTAAAAATGTGAAATATGATATGTCTTGTGAGTTTAAAATGTAAAATAAGATATGTCTTGTGAGTTTAAAATGTGAAATAAGATATGTCTTGTGAGTTTAAAACGTGAAATAAGATGTGTCTTGTGAGTTTAAAATGTGAAATAAGATGCGTCTTGTGAGTTTAAAACGTGAAATAAGATGTGTCCTGTGAGTTTAAAATGTGAAATATGATATGTCTTGTGAGTTTAAAATGTGAAATATGATGTGTAATGTGAGTTTAAAATGTGAAATATGATGTGTATTATGAGTTTAAAATGTGAAATAAGATGTGTCTTGTGAGTTTAAAATGTGAAATAGGATGTCTTGTGAGTTTAAAATGTGAAATAAGATGTGTCTTGTGAGTTAAAAACGTGAAATAAGATATGTCTTGTGAGTTTAAAATGTGAAATAAGATGTGTCTTGTGAGTTTAAAATGTGAAATATGATGTGTCTTGTGAGTTTAAAATGTGAAATACGATGTGTCTTGTGAGTTTAAAATGTGAAATAAGATGTGTCTTGTGAGTTAAAAACGTGAAATAAGATATGTCTTGTGAGTTTAAAATGTGAAATAAGATGTGTCTTGTGAGTTTAAAATGTGAAATATGATGTGTCTTGTGAGTTTAAAATGTGAAATAAGTTGTGTCTTGTGAGTTTAAAATGTGAAATAGGATGTGTCTTGTGAGTTTAAAATGTGAAATAAGATGTGTCTTCTGAGTTTAAAATGTTAAATAAGATGTGTCTTGTGAGTTTAAAATGTGAAATAAGTTGTGTCCTGTGAGTTTAAAATGTGAAATAAGATGTGTCCTGTGAGTTTAAAATGTGAAATAAGATGTGTCTTGTGAGTTTAAAATGTGAAATATGATATGTCTTGTGAGTTTAAAATGTGAAATATGATGTGTCTTGTGAGTTTAAAATGTGAAATATGATGTGTCTTGTGAGTTTAAAATGTGAAATATGATATGTCTTGTGAGTTTAAAATGTGAAATATGATATGTCTTGTGAGTTTAAAATGTGAAATAAGATGTCTTGTGAGTTTAAAATGTGAAATATGATGTGTCTTGTGAGTTTAAAATGTGAAATACGATGTGTCTTGTGAGTTTAAAATGTGAAATATGATGTGTCTTGTGAGTTTAAAATGTGAAATATGATGTGTCTTGTGAGTTTAAAATGTGAAATAAGATATGTCTTGTGAGTTAAAAACGTGAAATAAGATATGTCTTGTGAGTTTAAAATGTGAAATAAGATGTGTCTTGTGAGTTTAAAATGTGAAATATGATGTGTCTTGTGAGTTTAAAATGTGAAATAAGTTGTGTCTTGTGAGTTTAAAATGTGAAATAGGATGTGTCTTGTGAGTTTAAAATGTGAAATAAGATGTGTCTTCTGAGTTTAAAATGTTAAATAAGATGTGTCTTGTGAGTTTAAAATGTGAAATAAGTTGTGTCTTGTGAGTTTAAAATGTGAAATATGATGTGTCCTGTGAGTTTAAAATGTGAAATAAGATGTGTCCTGTGAGTTTAAAATGTGAAATAAGATGTGTCTTGTGAGTTTAAAATGTGAAATATGATATGTCTTGAGTTTAAAATGTGAAATATGATGTGTCTTGTGAGTTTAAAATGTGAAATATGATGTGTCTTGTGAGTTTAAAATGTGAAATATGATATGTCTTGTGAGTTTAAAATGTGAAATAAGATGTCTTGTGAGTTTAAAATGTGAAATATGATGTGTCTTGTGAGTTTAAAATGTGAAATACGATGTGTCTTGTGAGTTTAAAATGTGAAATAAGATGCGTCTTGTGAGTTTAAAATGTGAAATATGATGTGTCTTGTGAGTTTAAAATGTGAAATATGATATGTCTTGTGAGTTTAAAATGTGAAATATGATGTGTCTTGTGAGTTTAAAATGTGAAATATGATGTGTCTTGTGAGTTTAAAATGTGAAATAAGATATGTCCTGTGAGTTTAAAATGTGAAATAAGATGTGTCCTGTGAGTTTAAAATGTGAAATAAGATGTGTCTTGTGAGTTTAAAATGTGAAATAAGATATGTCCTGTGAGTTTGAAATGTGAAATAAGATATGTCTTGTGAGTTTAAAATGTGAAATATGATGTGTATTGTGAGTTTAAAATGTGAAATATGATGTGTATTGTGAGTTTAAAATGTAAAATAAGATATGTCTTGTGAGTTTAAAATGTGAAATAAGATGCGTCTTGTGAGTTTAAAATGTGAAATAAGATGTGTCCTGTGAGTTTAAAATGTGAAATATGATATGTCTTGTGAGTTTAAAATGTAAAATAAGATATGTCTTGTGAGTTTAAAATGTGAAATAAGATGTGTCTTGTGAGTTTAAAATGTGAAATAGGATGTGTCTTGTGAGTTTAAAATGTTGAATAAGATATGTCTTGTGAGTTTAAAATGTGAAATAGGATATGTCTTGTGATTTTAAAATGTTAAATAAGATATGTCTTGTGAGTTTAAAATGTTAAATAAGATATGTCTTGTGATTTTAAAATGTGAAATAAGTTGTGTCTTGTGAGTTTAAAAAATGAAATAAGATGTCTTGTGAGTTTAAAATGTGAAATAAGATGTGTCTTGTGAGTTTAAAATGTGAAATAAGATGTGTCTTGTGAGTTTAAAATATGAAATAAGATATGTCTTGTGAGTTTAAAATGTGAAATAAGATATGTCTTGTGAGTTTAAAATGTGAAATAGGATGTCTTGTGAGTTTAAAATGTGAAATAAGATGTGTCTTGTGAGTTAAAAACGTGAAATAAGATATGTCTTGTGAGTTTAAAATGTGAAATACGATGTGTCTTGTGAGTTTAAAATGTGAAATAAGATGTGTCTTGTGAGTTAAAAACGTGAAATAAGATATGTCTTGTGAGTTTAAAATGTGAAATAAGATGTGTCTTGTGAGTTTAAAATGTGAAATATGATGTGTCTTGTGAGTTTAAAATGTGAAATAAGTTGTGTCTTGTGAGTTTAAAATGTGAAATAGGATATGTCCTGTGAGTTTAAAATGTGAAATAAGATGTGTCTTGTGAGTTTAAAATGTGAAATATGATGTGTCTTGTGAGTTTAAAATGTGAAATAAGTTGTGTCTTGTGAGTTTAAAATGTGAAATATGATGTGTCTTGTGAGTTTAAAATGTGAAATAAGATGTGTCTTCTGAGTTTAAAATGTTAAATAAGATGTGTCTTGTGAGTTTAAAATGTGAAATAAGTTGTGTCTTGTGAGTTTAAAATGTGAAATATGATGTGTCCTGTGAGTTTAAAATGTGAAATAAGATGTGTCCTGTGAGTTTAAAATGTGAAATAAGATGTGTCTTGTGAGTTTAAAATGTGAAATATGATATGTCTTGTGAGTTTAAAATGTGAAATATGATGTGTCTTGTGAGTTTAAAATGTGAAATATGATGTGTCTTGTGAGTTTAAAATGTGAAATATGATATGTCTTGTGAGTTTAAAATGTGAAATAAGATGTGTCTTGTGAGTTTAAAATGTGAAATATGATATGTCTTGTGAGTTTAAAATGTGAAATAAGATGCGTCTTGTGAGTTTAAAATGTGAAATATGATGTGTCTTGTGAGTTTAAAATGTGAAATATGATATGTCTTGTGAGTTTAAAATGTGAAATATTATGTGTCTTGTGAGTTTAAAATGTGAAATATGATGTGTCTTGTGAGTTTAAAATGTGAAATAAGATATGTCCTGTGAGTTTAAAATGTGAAATAAGATGTGTCCTGTGAGTTTAAAATGTGAAATAAGATGTGTCTTGTGAGTTTGAAATGTGAAATAAGATATGTCCTGTGAGTTTAAAATGTGAAATATGATGTGTCTTGTGAGTTTAAAATGTGAAATAAGATATGTCCTGTGAGTTTAAAATGTGAAATATGATGTGTCTTGTGAGTTTAAAATGTGAAATAAGATATGTGCTGTGAGTTTAAAATGTGAAATATGATATGTCCTGTGAGTTTAAAATGTGAAATAAGATATGTCCTGTGAGTTTAAAATGTGAAATACGATATGTCTTGTGAGTTTAAAATGTTAAATAAGATGCGTCTTGTGAGTTTAAAATGTGAAATATGATGTGTCTTGTGAGTTTAAAATGTGAAATAAGATATGTCCTGTGAGTTTAAAATGTGAAATACGATATGTCTTGTGAGTTTAAAATGTTAAATAAGATGCGTCTTGTGAGTTTAAAATGTGAAATATGATATGTCTTGTGAGTTTAAAATGTGAAATAAGATATGTCTTGTGAGTTTAAAATGTTAAATAAGATGTGTCTTGTGAGTTTAAAATGTGAAATATGAGATGTCTTGTGAGTTTAAAATGTGAAATAAGATATGTCTTGTGAGTTTAAAATGTTAAATAAGATGTGTCTTGTGAGTTTAAAATGTGAAATATGAGATGTCTTGTGAGTTTATAATGTGAAATATGATATGTCTTGTGAGTTTAAAATGTGAAATATGATGCGTCTTGTGAGTTTAAAATGTGAAATATGAGATGTCTTGTGAGTTTAAAATGTGAAATAAGATGCGTCTTGTGAGTTTAAAATGTGAAATATGATGCGTCTTGTGAGTTTAAAATGTTAAATATGATGCGTCTTGTGAGTTTAAAATGTTAAATAAGATGCGTCTTGTGAGTTTAAAATGTTAAATAAGATATGTCTTGTGAGTTTAAAATGTGAAATATGATATGTCTTGTGAGTTTAAAATGTTAAATAAGATATGTCTTGTGAGTTTAAAATGTGAAATAAGATGCGTCTTGTGAGTTTAAAATGTGAAATATAATGCGTCTTGTGAGTTTAAAATGTTAAATAAGATGCGTCTTGTGAGTTTAAAATGTGAAATATGATGCGTCTTGTGAGTTTAAAATGTAAAATAAGATATGTCTTGTGAGTTTAAAATGTTAAATAAGATATGTCTTGTGAGTTTAAAATGTGAAATAAGATGTGTCTTGTGAGTTTAAAATGTGAAATATGATGTGTCTTGTGAGTTAAAAATGTGAAATAAGATATGTCCTGTGAGTTTAAAATGTGAAATAAGATGTGTCTTGTGAGTTTAAAATGTGAAATATGATATGTCTTGTGAGTTTAAAATGTGAAATATGATGTGTCTTGTGAGTTTAAAACGTGAAATAAGATGTGTCCTGTGAGTTTAAAATGTGAAATATGATGTGTCTTGTGAGTTTAAAATGTAAAATAAGATATGTCTTGTGAGTTTAAAATGTGAAATAAGATGCGTCTTGTGAGTTTAAAATGTGAAATAAGATGTGTCCTGTGAGTTTAAAATGTGAAATATGATATGTCTTGTGAGTTTAAAATGTAAAATAAGATATGTCTTGTGAGTTTAAAATGTGAAATAAGATATGTCTTGTGAGTTTAAAACGTGAAATAAGATGTGTCTTGTGAGTTAAAAATGTGAAATAAGATGCGTCTTGTGAGTTTAAAACGTGAAATAAGATGTGTCCTGTGAGTTTAAAATGTGAAATATGATGTGTCTTGTGAGTTTAAAATGTGAAATAAGATATGTCCTGTGAGTTTAAAATGTGAAATATGATGTGTCTTGTGAGTTTAAAATGTGAAATAAGATATGTCTTGTGAGTTTAAAATGTGAAATAAGATGTGTCTTGTGAGTTTAAAATGTGAAATATGATGTGTCTTGTGAGTTTAAAATGTGAAATAAGATGTGTCTTGTGAGTTTAAAATGTGAAATATGATGTGTCTTGTGAGTTTAAAATGTGAAATATGATGCGTCTTGTGAGTTTAAAATGTGAAATATGATGTGTCTTGTGAGTTTAAAATGTTAAATAAGATGTGTCTTGTGAGTTTAAAATGTTAAATAAGATGTGTCTTGTGAGTTTAAAATGTGAAATAAGTTGTGTCTTGTGAGTTTAAAATGTGAAATAAGATGTGTCCTGTGAGTTTAAAATGTGAAATAAGATGTGTCCTGTGAGTTTAAAATGTGAAATAAGATGTGTCTTGTGAGTTAAAAATGTGAAATAAGATATGTCTTGTGAGTTTAAAATGTGAAATAAGATGTGTCTTGTGAGTTTAAAATGTGAAATAAGATATGTCTTGTGAGTTTAAAATGTGAAATATGATGTGTATTGTGAGTTTAAAATGTGAAATATGATGTGTATTGTGAGTTTAAAATGTAAAATAAGATATGTCTTGTGAGTTTAAAATGTGAAATAAGATGCATCTTGTGAGTTTAAAATGTGAAATAAGATGTGTCCTGTGAGTTTAAAATGTGAAATATGATATGTCTTGTGAGTTTAAAATGTAAAATAAGATATGTCTTGTGAGTTTAAAATGTAAAATAAGATATGTCTTGTGAGTTTAAAACGTGAAATAAGATGTGTCTTGTGAGTTTAAAATGTGAAATAAGATGTGTCTTGTGAGTTTAAAATGTGAAATAGGATGTGTCTTGTGAGTTTAAAATGTTGAATAAGATATGTCTTGTGAGTTTAAAATGTGAAATAGGATATGTCTTGTGATTTTAAAATGTGAAATAAGTTGTGTCTTGTGAGTTTAAAAAATGAAATAAGATGTGTCTTGTGAGTTTAAAATGTGAAATAAGTTGTGTCTTGTGAGTTTAAAAAATGAAATAAGATGTGTCTTGTGAGTTTAAAATGTTAAATAAGATATGCCTTGTGATTTTAAAATGTGAAATAAGTTGTGTCTTGTGAGTTTAAAAAATGAAATAAGATGTCTTGTGAGTTTAAAATGTGAAATAAGATGTGTCTTGTGAGTTTAAAATGTGAAATAAGATGTGTCTTGTGAGTTTAAAATGTGAAATAAGATATGTCTTGTGAGTTTAAAATGTGAAATAAGATATGTCTTGTGAGTTTAAAATGTGAAATAAGATGTGTCTTGTGAGTTTAAAATGTGAAATAAGATATGTCTTGTGAGTTTAAAATGTGAAATATGATGTGTATTGTGAGTTTAAAATGTGAAATATGATGTGTATTGTGAGTTTAAAATGTGAAATAAGATGTGTCTTGTGAGTTTAAAATGTGAAATAGGATGTCTTGTGAGTTTAAAATGTGAAATAAGATGTGTCTTGTGAGTTAAAAACGTGAAATAAGATGTGTCTTGTGAGTTTAAAATGTGAAATATGATGTGTCTTGTGAGTTTAAAATGTGAAATAAGATGTGTCTTCTGAGTTTAAAATGTTAAATAAGATGTGTCTTGTGAGTTTAAAATGTGAAATAAGTTGTGTCTTGTGAGTTTAAAATGTGAAATATGATGTGTCCTGTGAGTTTAAAATGTGAAATAAGATGTGTCCTGTGAGTTTAAAATGTGAAATAAGATATGTCTTGTGAGTTTAAAACGTGAAATATGATGTGTCTTGTGAGTTTAAAATGTGAAATATGATATGTCTTGTGAGTTTAAAATGTGAAATATGATGTGTCTTGTGAGCTTAAAATGTGAAATATGATGTGTCTTGTGAGTTTAAAATGTGAAATATGATATGTCTTGTGAGTTTAAAATGTGAAATATGATACGTCTTGTGAGTTTAAAATGTGAAATATGATGTGTCTTGTGAGTTTAAAATGTTAAATATGATATGTCTTGTGAGTTTAAAATGTGAAATAAGATGCGTCTTGTGAGTTTAAAATGTGAAATATGATGTGTCTTGTGAGTTTAAAATGTGAAATATGATATGTCTTGTGAGTTTAAAATGTGAAATATGATGTGTCTTGTGAGTTTAAAATGTGAAATAAGATGTGTCTTGTGAGTTTAAAATGTGAAATAAGATATGTCTTGTGAGTTTAAAATGTGAAATAAGATATGTCTTGTGAGTTTAAAATGTGAAATAAGTTGTGTCTTGTGAGTTTAAAAATGTGAAATATGATGTGTCTTGTGAGTTTAAAATGTGAAATAAGATGTGTCTTGTGAGTTTAAAATGTGAAATAAGATATGTCTTGTGAGTTTAAAATGTGAAATATGATGTGTATTGTGAGTTTAAAATGTGAAATATGATGTGTATTGTGAGTTTAAAATGTGAAATAAGATGTGTCTTGTGAGTTTAAAATGTGAAATAAGATATGTCTTGTGAGTTTAAAATGTGAAATACGATGTGTCTTGTGAGTTTAAAATGTGAAATAAGATGTGTCTTGTGAGTTAAAAACGTGAAATAAGATATGTCTTGTGAGTTTAAAATGTGAAATAAGATGTGTCTTGTGAGTTTAAAATGTGAAATATGATGTGTCTTGTGAGTTTAAAATGTGAAATAAGATGTGTCTTCTGAGTTTAAAATGTTAAATAAGATGTGTCTTGTGAGTTTAAAATGTGAAATAAGTTGTGTCTTGTGAGTTTAAAATGTGAAATATGATGTGTCCTGTGAGTTTAAAATGTGAAATAAGATGTGTCTTGTGAGTTTAAAATGTGAAATAAGATATGTCTTGTGAGTTTAAAATGTGAAATAAGATATGTCTTGTGAGTTTAAAATGTGAAATAAGATGTGTCTTGTGAGTTTAAAATGTGAAATAAGATATGTCTTGTGAGTTTAAAATGTGAAATATGATGTGTATTGTGAGTTTAAAATGTGAAATATGATGTGTATTGTGAGTTTAAAATGTGAAATAAGATGTGTCTTGTGAGTTTAAAATGTGAAATAGGATGTCTTGTGAGTTTAAAATGTGAAATAAGATGTGTCTTGTGAGTTAAAAACGTGAAATAAGATATGTCTTGTGAGTTTAAAATGTGAAATACGATGTGTCTAGTGAGTTTAAAATGTGAAATAAGATGTGTCTTGTGAGTTAAAAACGTGAAATAAGATATGTCTTGTGAGTTTAAAATGTGAAATAAGATGTGTCTTGTGAGTTTAAAATGTGAAATATGATGTGTCTTGTGAGTTTAAAATGTGAAATAAGATGTGTCTTCTGAGTTTAAAATGTTAAATAAGATGTGTCTTGTGAGTTTAAAATGTGAAATAAGTTGTGTCTTGTGAGTTTAAAATGTGAAATATGATGTGTCCTGTGAGTTTAAAATGTGAAATAAGATGTGTCCTGTGAGTTTAAAATGTGAAATAAGATGTGTCTTGTGAGTTAAAAATGTGAAATAAGATATGTCTTGTGAGTTTAAAATGTGAAATAAGATGTGTATTGTGAGTTTAAAATGTGAAATATGATGTGTATTGTGAGTTTAAAATGTAAAATAAGATATGTCTTGTGAGTTTAAAATGTGAAATAAGATGCATCTTGTGAGTTTAAAATGTGAAATAAGATGTGTCCTGTGAGTTTAAAATGTGAAATATGATATGTCTTGTGAGTTTAAAATGTAAAATAAGATATGTCTTGTGAGTTTAAAATGTAAAATAAGTTGTGTCTTGTGAGTTTAAAATGTGAAATATGATATGTCTTGTGAGTTTAAAATGTGAAATAAGATATGTCTTGTGAGTTTAAAATGTGAAATAAGATGTGTCTTGTGAGTTTAAAATGTGAAATAAGATGTGTCTTGTGAGTTTAAAATGTGAAATAAGATATGTCTTGTGAGTTTAAAATGTGAAATAAGATGTGTCTTGTGAGTTTAAAATGTGAAATAAGATATGTCTTGTGAGTTTAAAATGTAAAATAAGATGTGTCTTGTGAGTTTAAAATGTGAAATAAGATGTGTCTTGTGAGTTTAAAATGTAAAATAAGTTGTGTCTTGTGAGTTTAAAATGTGAAATATGATATGTCTTGTGAGTTTAAAATGTGAAATAAGATATGTCCTGTGAGTTTAAAATGTGAAATAAGATATGTCTTGTGAGTTTAAAATGTAAAATAAGTTGTGTCTTGTGAGTTTAAAATGTGAAATATGATATGTCTTGTGAGTTTAAAATGTGAAATAAGATATGTCTTGTGAGTTTAAAATGTAAAATAAGTTGTGTCTTGTGAGTTTAAAATGTGAAATAAGATGTGTCTTGTGAGTTTAAAATGTGAAATAAGATGTGTCTTGTGAGTTTAAAATGTGAAATAAGATATGTCTTGTGAGTTAAAAATGTGAAATAAGATGTGTCTTGTGAGTTTAAAATGTGAAATAAGATATGTCTTGTGAGTTTAAAATGTGAAATAAGATATGTCTTGTGAGTTTAAAATGTGAAATATGATGTGTATTGTGAGTTTAAAATGTGAAATAAGATGTGTATTGTGAGTTTAAAATGTGAAATATGATGTGTATTGTGAGTTTAAAATGTTAAATAAGATGTGTCTTGTGAGTTTAAAATGTGAAATAAGTTGTGTCTTGTGAGTTTAAAATGTGAAATATGATGTGTCCTGTGAGTTTAAAATGTGAAATAAGATATGTCTTGTGAGTTTAAAATGTGAAATAAGATGTGTATTGTGAGTTTAAAATGTGAAATATGATGTGTATTGTGAGTTTAAAATGTAAAATAAGATATGTCTTGTGAGTTTAAAATGTGAAATAAGATGCATCTTGTGAGTTTAAAATGTGAAATAAGCTGTGTCCTGTGAGTTTAAAATGTGAAATATGATATGTCTTGTGAGTTTAAAATGTAAAATAAGATATGTCTTGTGAGTTTAAAATGTAAAATAAGTTGTGTCTTGTGAGTTTAAAATGTAAAATAAGATGTGTCTTGTGAGTTTAAAATGTGAAATAAGTTGTGTCTTGTGAGTTTAAAATGTGAAATAAGATATGTCCTGTGAGTTTAAAATGTGAAATAAGATGTGTCTTGTGAGTTTAAAATGTGAAATAAGATATGTCTTGTGAGTTTAAAATGTGAAATAAGATATGTCTTGTGAGTTTAAAATGTGAAATAAGATGTGTCTTGTGAGTTTAAAATGTGAAATAAGATATGTCTTGTGAGTTTAAAATGTGAAATATGATGTGTATTGTGAGTTTAAAATGTGAAATATGATGTGTATTGTGAGTTTAAAATGTGAAATAAGATGTGTCTTGTGAGTTTAAAATGTGAAATAGGATATGTCTTGTGATTTTAAAATGTGAAATAAGTTGTGTCTTGTGAGTTTAAAATGTGAAATAAGATATGTCTTGTGAGTTTAAAATGTGAAATATGATGTGTATTGTGAGTTTAAAATGTGAAATATGATGTGTATTGTGAGTTTAAAATGTAAAATAAGATATGTCTTGTGAGTTTAAAATGTGAAATAAGATGCATCTTGTGAGTTTAAAATGTGAAATAAGATGTGTCCTGTGAGTTTAAAATGTGAAATATGATATGTCTTGTGAGTTTAAAATGTAAAATAAGATATGTCTTGTGAGTTTAAAATGTAAAATAAGATATGTCTTGTGAGTTTAAAACGTGAAATAAGATGTGTCTTGTGAGTTTAAAATGTGAAATAAGATGTGTCTTGTGAGTTTAAAATGTGAAATAGGATATGTCTTGTGATTTTAAAATGTGAAATAAGTTGTGTCTTGTGAGTTTAAAAAATGAAATAAGATGTGTCTTGTGAGTTTAAAATGTGAAATAAGTTGTGTCTTGTGAGTTTAAAAAATGAAATAAGATGTGTCTTGTGAGTTTAAAATGTTAAATAAGTTGTGTCTTGTGAGTTTAAAAAATGAAATAAGATGTCTTGTGAGTTTAAAATGTGAAATAAGATGTGTCTTGTGAGTTTAAAATGTGAAATAAGATGTGTCTTGTGAGTTTAAAATGTGAAATAAGATATGTCTTGTGAGTTTAAAATGTGAAATAAGATATGTCTTGTGAGTTTAAAATGTGAAATAAGATGTGTCTTGTGAGTTTAAAATGTGAAATAAGATATGTCTTGTGAGTTTAAAATGTGAAATATGATGTGTATTGTGAGTTTAAAATGTGAAATATGATGTGTATTGTGAGTTTAAAATGTGAAATAAGATGTGTCTTGTGAGTTTAAAATGTGAAATAGGATGTCTTGTGAGTTTAAAATGTGAAATAAGATGTGTCTTGTGAGTTAAAAACGTGAAATAAGATATGTCTTGTGAGTTTAAAATGTGAAATACGATGTGTCTTGTGAGTTTAAAATGTGAAATAAGATGTGTCTTGTGAGTTAAAAACGTGAAATAAGATATGTCTTGTGAGTTTAAAATGTGAAATAAGATGTGTCTTGTGAGTTTAAAATGTGAAATATGATGTGTCTTGTGAGTTTAAAATGTGAAATAAGATGTGTCTTCTGAGTTTAAAATGTTAAATAAGATGTGTCTTGTGAGTTTAAAATGTGAAATAAGTTGTGTCTTGTGAGTTTAAAATGTGAAATATGATGTGTCCTGTGAGTTTAAAATGTGAAATAAGATGTGTCCTGTGAGTTTAAAATGTGAAATAAGATGTGTCTTGTGAGTTTAAAATGTGAAATATGATATGTCTTGTGAGTTTAAAATGTGAAATAAGATGTGTCTTGTGAGTTTAAAATGTGAAATAAGTTGTGTCCTGTGAGTTTAAAATGTGAAATAAGATGTGTCCTGTGAGTTTAAAATGTGAAATAAGTTGTGTCTTGTGAGTTTAAAAAATGAAATAAGATGTGTCTTGTGAGTTTAAAATGTGAAATAAGTTGTGTCTTGTGAGTTTAAAAAATGAAATAAGATGTGTCTTGTGATTTTAAAATGTGAAATAAGTTGTGTCTTGTGAGTTTAAAAAATGAAATAAGATGTCTTGTGAGTTTAAAATGTGAAATAAGATGTGTCTTGTGAGTTTAAAATGTGAAATAAGATGTGTCTTGTGAGTTTAAAATGTGAAATAAGATATGTCTTGTGAGTTTAAAATGTGAAATAAGATATGTCTTGTGAGTTTAAAATGTGAAATAAGATGTGTCTTGTGAGTTTAAAATGTGAAATAAGATATGTCTTGTGAGTTTAAAATGTGAAATATGATGTGTATTGTGAGTTTAAAATGTGAAATATGATGTGTATTGTGAGTTTAAAATGTGAAATAAGATGTGTCTTGTGAGTTTAAAATGTGAAATAGGATGTCTTGTGAGTTTAAAATGTGAAATAAGATGTGTCTTGTGAGTTAAAAACGTGAAATAAGATATGTCTTGTGAGTTTAAAATGTGAAATACGATGTGTCTTGTGAGTTTAAAATGTGAAATAAGATGTGTCTTGTGAGTTAAAAACGTGAAATAAGATATGTCTTGTGAGTTTAAAATGTGAAATAAGATGTGTCTTGTGAGTTTAAAATGTGAAATATGATGTGTCTTGTGAGTTTAAAATGTGAAATAAGATGTGTCTTCTGAGTTTAAAATGTTAAATAAGATGTGTCTTGTGAGTTTAAAATGTGAAATAAGTTGTGTCTTGTGAGTTTAAAATGTGAAATATGATGTGTCCTGTGAGTTTAAAATGTGAAATAAGATGTGTCCTGTGAGTTTAAAATGTGAAATAAGATGTGTCTTGTGAGTTTAAAATGTGAAATATGATATGTCTTGTGAGTTTAAAATGTGAAATAAGATGTGTCTTGTGAGTTTAAAATGTGAAATAAGTTGTGTCCTGTGAGTTTAAAATGTGAAATAAGATGTGTCCTGTGAGTTTAAAATGTGAAATAAGTTGTGTCCTGTGAGTTTAAAATGTGAAATAAGTTGTGTCCTGTGAGTTTAAAATGTGAAATAAGTTGTGTCCTGTGAGTTTAAAATGTGAAATAAGATGTGTCCTGTGAGTTTAAAATGTGAAATAAGATGTGTCTTGTGAGTTTAAAATGTGAAATAAGATATGTCCTGTGAGTTTAAAATGTGAAATATGATGTGTCTTGTGAGTTTAAAATGTGAAATAAGATGTGTCCTGTGAGTTTAAAATGTGAAATAAGATGTGTCTTGTGAGTTTAAAATGTGAAATAAGATATGTCCTGTGAGTTTAAAATGTGAAATATGATGTGTCTTGTGAGTTTAAAATGTGAAATATGATGTGTCTTGTGAGTTTAAAATGTGAAATATTATGTGTCTTGTGAGTTTAAAATGTGAAATAAGATGTGTCCTGTGAGTTTAAAATGTGAAATAAGTTGTGTCCTGTGAGTTTAAAATGTGAAATAAGATGTGTCCTGTGAGTTTAAAATGTGAAATAAGATGTGTCTTGTGAGTTTAAAATGTGAAATAAGATATGTCCTGTGAGTTTAAAATGTGAAATATGATGTGTCTTGTGAGTTTAAAATGTGAAATATGATGTGTCTTGTGAGTTTAAAATGTGAAATATTATGTGTCTTGTGAGTTTAAAATGTGAAATAAGATATGTCCTGTGAGTTTGAAATGTGAAATAAGATATGTCCTGTGAGTTTAAAATGTGAAATAAGATGTGTCTTGTGAGTTTAAAATGTGAAATAAGATATGTCCTGTGAGTTTGAAATGTGAAATAAGATATGTCCTGTGAGTTTAAAATGTGAAATATGATGTGTCTTGTAAGTTTAAAATGTGAAATAAGATATGTCCTGTGAGTTTAAAATGTGAAATATGATGTGTCTTGTGAGTTTAAAATGTGAAATAAGATATGTGCTGTGAGTTTAAAATGTGAAATATGATATGTCCTGTGAGTTTAAAATGTGAAATAAGATATGTCCTGTGAGTTTAAAATGTGAAATAAGATATGTCCTGTGAGTTTAAAATGTGAAATACGATATGTCTTGTGAGTTTAAAATGTGAAATAAGATATGTCCTGTGAGTTTAAAATGTGAAATACGATATGTCTTGTGAGTTTAAAATGTGAAATATGATATGTCTTGTGAGTTTAAAATGTGAAATACGATATGTCTTGTGAGTTTAAAATGTGAAATATGATATGTCTTGTGAGTTTAAAATGTGAAATATGATATGTCTTGTGAGTTTAAAATGTGAAATAAGATATGTCTTGTGAGTTTAAAATGTTAAATAAGATGTGTCTTGTGAGTTTAAAATGTGAAATATGAGATGTCTTGTGAGTTTAAAATGTGAAATAAGATATGTCTTGTGAGTTTAAAATGTTAAATAAGATGTGTCTTGTGAGTTTAAAATGTGAAATATGAGATGTCTTGTGAGTTTAAAATGTGAAATATGATATGTCTTGTGAGTTTAAAATGTGAAATATGATATGTCTTGTGAGTTTAAAATGTGAAATAAGATATGTCTTGTGAGTTTAAAATGTGAAATAAGATATGTCTTGTGAGTTTAAAATGTTAAATAAGATGTGTCTTGTGAGTTTAAAATGTGAAATATGAGATGTCTTGTGAGTTTAAAATGTGAAATAAGATATGTCTTGTGAGTTTAAAATGTTAAATAAGATGCGTCTTGTGAGTTTAAAATGTGAAATATGATGCGTCTTGTGAGTTTAAAATGTTAAATATGATGCGTCTTGTGAGTTTAAAATGTTAAATAAGATATGTCTTGTGAGTTTAAAATGTGAAATATGATATGTCTTGTGAGTTTAAAATGTTAAATAAGATATGTCTTGTGAGTTTAAAATGTGAAATAAGATGCGTCTTGTGAGTTTAAAATGTGAAATATGATGCGTCTTGTGAGTTTAAAATGTTAAATAAGATGCGTCTTGTGAGTTTAAAATGTGAAATATGATGCGTCTTGTGAGTTTAAAATGTTAAATAAGATATGTCTTGTGAGTTTAAAATGTTAAATAAGATATGTCTTGTGAGTTTAAAATGTGAAATAAGATGTGTCTTGTGAGTTTAAAATGTGAAATATGATGTGTCTTGTGAGTTAAAAATGTGAAATAAGATATGTCCTGTGAGTTTAAAATGTGAAATAAGATGCGTCTTGTGAGTTTAAAATGTTAAATAATATGTGTCTTGTGAGTTTAAAATGTGAAATAAGTTGTGTCTTGTGAGTTTAAAATGTGAAATATGATGTGTCCTGTGAGTTTAAAATGTGAAATAAGATGTGTCCTGTGAGTTTAAAATGTGAAATAAGATGTGTCTTGTGAGTTTAAAATGTGAAATATGATATGTCTTGTGAGTTTAAAATGTGAAATATGATGTGTCTTGTGAGTTTAAAATGTGAAATATGATGTGTCTTGTGAGTTTAAAATGTGAAATATGATATGTCTTGTGAGTTTAAAATGTGAAATAAGATGTCTTGTGAGTTTAAAATGTGAAATATGATATGTCTTGTGAGTTTAAAATGTGAAATAAGATGCGTCTTGTGAGTTTAAAATGTGAAATATGATATGTCTTGTGAGTTTAAAATGTGAAATATGATATGTCTTGTGAGTTTAAAATGTGAAATATGATGTGTCTTGTGAGTTTAAAATGTGAAATATGATATGTCTTGTGAGTTTAAAATGTGAAATATGATGTGTCTTGTGAGTTTAAAATGTGAAATATGATGTGTCTTGTGAGTTTAAAATGTGAAATAAGATATGTCCTGTGAGTTTAAAATGTGAAATAAGATGTGTCCTGTGAGTTTAAAATGTGAAATAAGATGTGTCTTGTGAGTTTAAAATGTGAAATAAGATATGTCCTGTGAGTTTAAAATGTGAAATATGATGTATCTTGTGAGTTTAAAATGTGAAATATGATGTGTCTTGTGAGTTTAAAATGTGAAATATTATGTGTCTTGTGAGTTTAAAATGTGAAATAAGATATGTCCTGTGAGTTTGAAATGTGAAATAAGATATGTCCTGTGAGTTTAAAATGTGAAATACGATATGTCTTGTGAGTTTAAAATGTGAAATATGATATGTCTTGTGAGTTTAAAATGTGAAATAAGATATGTCTTGTGAGTTTAAAATGTGAAATAAGATGTGTCTTGTGAGTTTAAAATGTGAAATATGAGATGTCTTGTGAGTTTAAAATGTGAAATAAGATATGTCTTGTGAGTTTAAAATGTTAAATAAGATATGTCTTGTGAGTTTAAAATGTGAAATAAGATATGTCTTGTGAGTTTAAAATGTGAAATAAGATATGTCTTGTGAGTTTAAAATGTGAAATAAGATATGTCTTGTGAGTTTAAAATGTTAAATAAGATGTGTCTTGTGAGTTTAAAATGTGAAATATGAGATGTCTTGTGAGTTTAAAATGTTAAATAAGATGCGTCTTGTGAGTTTAAAATGTGAAATAAGATATGTCTTGTGAGTTTAAAATGTGAAATAAGATATGTCTTGTGAGTTTAAAATGTGAAATAAGATATGTCTTGTGAGTTTAAAATGTTAAATAAGATGTGTCTTGTGAGTTTAAAATGTGAAATATGAGATGTCTTGTGAGTTTAAAATGTTAAATAAGATGTGTCTTGTGAGTTTAAAATGTGAAATATGAGATGTCTTGTGAGTTTAAAATGTTAAATAAGATATGTCTTGTGAGTTTAAAATGTGAAATAAGATATGTCTTGTGAGTTTAAAATGTTAAATAAGATGCGTCTTGTGAGTTTAAAATGTGAAATATGATGCGTCTTGTGAGTTTAAAATGTGAAATATGATGTGTCTTGTGAGTTTAAAATGTTAAATAAGATGTGTCTTGTGAGTTTAAAATGTGAAATAAGATATGTCTTGTGAGTTTAAAATGTGAAATAAGATATGTCTTGTGAGTTTAAAATGTGAAATAAGATATGTCTTGTGAGTTTAAAATGTTAAATAAGATGTGTCTTGTGAGTTTAAAATGTGAAATATGAGATGTCTTGTGAGTTTAAAATGTTAAATAAGATGTGTCTTGTGAGTTTAAAATGTGAAATATGAGATGTCTTGTGAGTTTAAAATGTTAAATAAGATATGTCTTGTGAGTTTAAAATGTGAAATAAGATATGTCTTGTGAGTTTAAAATGTTAAATAAGATGCGTCTTGTGAGTTTAAAATGTGAAATATGATGCGTCTTGTGAGTTTAAAATGTTAAATATGATGCGTCTTGTGAGTTTAAAATGTTAAATAAGATATGTCTTGTGAGTTTAAAATGTGAAATAAGATGCGTCTTGTGAGTTTAAAATGTGAAATATGATGCGTCTTGTGAGTTTAAAATGTTAAATAAGATATGTCTTGTGAGTTTAAAATGTGAAATAAGATGCGTCTTGTGAGTTTAAAATGTGAAATATGATGCGTCTTGTGAGTTTAAAATGTTAAATAAGATGCGTCTTGTGAGTTTAAAATGTGAAATATGATGTGTCCTGTGAGTTTAAAATGTGAAATAAGATGCGTCTTGTGAGTTTAAAATGTTAAATAATATGTGTCTTGTGAGTTTAAAATGTGAAATAAGATATGTCCTGTGAGTTTAAAATGTGAAATAAGATGCGTCTTGTGAGTTTAAAATGTGAAATATGATGTGTCTTGTGAGTTAAAAATGTGAAATAAGATATGTCCTGTGAGTTTAAAATGTGAAATAAGATGCGTCTTGTGAGTTTAAAATGTTAAATAAGATATGTCCTGTGAGTTTAAAATGTGAAATAAGATGCGTCTTGTGAGTTTAAAATGTTAAATAATATGTGTCTTGTGAGTATGAAACAGATTCACCTGAGATGTAGAGGAATACAGCTGCTCCACATGAAGATTGAGTAACACCCTGTGCTGACTCTTCCTCTTGATCTCCTGAAGTACAGAATGATGATGTGGAATCACACTCCGGTACACGTCCACGTGAAGGTTGATCCAGACATCTGTAGAGACCAGAATCTCTCTTTTCCACCTTGCTGATTTGAAGATCCCCGTTTGGTAAAATCTTATGACGGTTCATCTTCATCTTCGTTTTTTGTTTTTGATCACAGTCGATATCGTAGCAAATGGTACGAGAACAGCTGATCTGCTGCTCAACCACTCCATCCACATCTGCATCCCTCATCCACCGTACCCAGGTAGATCCCCGAGTCCCACAATCACACGGTATGTTCGCACAGGTGTGCTCGTATACACTCAGCACGGTAATCCCGGGCTGCACCGAGCAGGTGGACTGTCCAAGGATCAACATCAAAACCAGCAGCGAGTCCCTCATCCCAGATCCGTTTACTAACACTGCAGCAGAATCACTGAACTCGAACCACAAAAATTATTTTACTTCTGGATCGTGTTGGTGGTTCAAAATACAGGTGTTTCAAGATAACGTGGCTTCGTGAGAAAATTCCAACCACAAGTTGCACATGTTTCCTTTCTTCTGAATGATTCTCAAACATTCGTTTTAATATGCTGATATTGAGGGGAGTTAGGGCTAGGACTTAAGGCTAGGAGTTAGGGCTAGGAGTTAGGGCTAGGAGTTAGGGCTAGGAGTTAAGGCCAGGAGTTAGGGCTAGGAGTTAGGGCTAGGAGCTAGGGCTAGGAGTTAGGGCAAGGAGTTAGGGCTAGGAGCTAGGGCTAGGAGCTAGGGCTAGGAGTTAGGGCAAGGAGTTAGGGCTGGCAGTTAGGGCTGGGAGTTAGGGCTAGGAGTTAGGGCTAGGAGTTAGGGCTAGGAGTTAGGGCTAGGAGCTAGGGCTAGGAGTTAGGGCAAGGAGTTAGGGCGAGGAGTTAGGGCGAAGAGTTAGGGCGAAGAGTTAGGGCGAAGAGTTAGGGCTAGGAGTTATGGCTAGGAGCTATGGCTAGGAGTTATGGCTAGGAGCTAAGGCTAGGAGTTAAGGCTGGGACCTAGGAGTTAGGGCTAAGAGTTAGGGCTAATAGTTAGGGCTAGTCGTTAGAGCTAGGAGTTAGGGCTAGGAGTTAGGACTAGGAGTTAGGGCCAAGAACTAGGGCTAGGAGTTAGGGCTAAGAGTTAGGGCGAAGAGTTAGGGGGAGGAGTTAGGGCTAGGAGTTAGGTCTAGGAGTTTGGGCTCAGAGTTTGGGCTAGTCGTTGGAGCTAGGAGTTAGGGCTAGGAGTTAGGGCTAGGGGCTAGAGCTAGGAGTTAGGGCTGGGAGTTCGGACTCGGAGCTTGGGCTCGGGCTAGGAGGTAAGGGAAGAAACTAAGGCTAGGAGTTGGGGATCTTTGTTCCTTTCACATTTCTTTCTTTTTTCATATTTCTCTTTATTCATTCGAATTCCTGCTTCTTCTTTATTTCTCTCTTTCTTTATCTATCTGTGTTCGGAGAAGTGAATTCTTGCAGAATTATTTGTTTTCTGGAAGCCTCACTTGGCTGCACTTGCATGGGTTTGAGGGTATGGAAGTAGCGGCTGAAACCAGAATCCTACCCAGGTTCCTCCTGATGACTCCATCTTTGCTCTTTACTTTTTTTTGGTTCCTTCTGATGACTCCAATGTAGTATTTCGTTTTCTGTTACATTTATTTGGGAAATAAATCCTTGGTAATGCAGAACATAAAGAATTCACTCTGTTCATCTGCACAATAATATAAGACCCGTCGTGTGTCTGATGGGAATACCAATCTTATTTATAGAGATAGATTTACGTTCGCACATGCGAGGACTTTTTGAGGTCTCGTGCGTCCTCAATTCCGTGAAGCACCGCATCGCATCAGTCCGCCACCCCACACCTATGGAGAATATAGAGCAGAGGGGAAGAGGGAAATTCTACCATTTTTGCTTATGTAATAAATAGATGGTATAGTGTTTTGTCTGACAGGTTTTCAGAGAAAATAAATAAAAATGAACTTTCATTCTTTAAAAATCGTGCGAATAAATGCAGCTCCTTTTCTCACCTGTTTTGCAAGTACAGGGACCTGTAAAGGTGGTATATAATCAGTTATAATAAAATCAGTACTGTTTGATATGGCAATATATTACTGTTATCTCTTCTCTCTATATTATAAAAGAAAGTTTTTGTTGTTTGTTTTTCTGCACGCGCTAATCTCCTGAACGGTGAAAGATAGGAGGAAACCTCGTATACAAAAAATGTTGGGACGGGCCCCAGGAAGGTTATAGGCTAGGTGGCGAGGCCGGTTGAGGCCGCTTCGGCCGGGCCGGGCCAATTTCGCAATTAAAAGCTGAGCTGAATTATAGTAGTCATTCTTCTACGGCCACGAGTAAAAGCTCAATTATAGTAGTAAATTCATTCAAAAAGAACCAAAAATGTCGGGCAGGCCCCCGGAAGGTTATAGGCGAGGTGGCGAGGCTGGTTGAGGCTGCATCGGGCGGGCTGGGCCCATTTCACAATTAAAAGCTGAGCTGAATTATCGTAGTCAATCTTCTACAGCCGCGAGTAAAAGCTGAATTATAGTAGTAAATTCATTCAAAAAGAACCCGGGCAACGCCGGGTGCTTTCAGCTAGTCTATAATAATAAAAGGGTGTGCGTGCGTGTGTGTGTGTGTGTGTGTGTGAGAGTGAGTGAGTGAGTGTGTGTGTGTGTGTGTGTGTGTGTGAGTGAGTGACCTCCATAACTCCAAAACCATGAAACCTAGTGGCCTCAAACCCTTAACCTCTCTGAATACTTATCTTACCGACCTCGAAGCGATTGCATGAATAAACATAGGGGCAATACCCCTGGTGCTCACCTGGTAGAATAAACAGTATACTGCACAGACTAAAGGTATTTTAAACCAATTTCAATGGTTGCTCGAAGACAGGGCAGCATGCAGAATCATACTAACATAATCATAAGACTTTAAACAAACAAACAAAGAAATACCTATTTTGGGGGGCAACCCCCCCCTCCTCCCCAAACCCCGTATACCTCCTCAGACCACAATTTTTATAATGCCTTGAACAAACATTGGTACATCCTGGATGATTGAGGTTGTGGTGAAGTTTCATCAAAATTGCATGTGTAGTTTCTGAGAAGAAAGCAAATACCTATTTTGGGGGACAATCCCCCCCCCCCC
The DNA here is from genome assembly GCF_964187855.1 of Myxine glutinosa. Taxonomy (NCBI): domain Eukaryota; kingdom Metazoa; phylum Chordata; class Myxini; order Myxiniformes; family Myxinidae; genus Myxine; species Myxine glutinosa. Next base: position 20,681,180 of record NC_136267.1, on the reverse strand, counting down.
CCCCGTAAACCCTAAAGGAGCAGATTTTTTTAAATGCCGTGAACAAACTTTGGTACTTCACGGGTGGTGAGGGTTGTGGTCAAGTTTCATAGGAATTGTATGTGTAGTTTCAAGGAAAAAAGCAAATACCTATTTGGGGGGGGGGGGGGGGGCGGGGGGGGGTATAACCTGGACCCACTTTGACCGCAATAGACCCCCTTAGACTTCGATTTTCTTAGTGCCGTGAACAAACTTCGGTACATCATGGGTAATGATGGTTGTGGTGAAGTTTCATTGAAATTGTATGTGTAGTTTCAGAGGAAAATGTAAATTCCTATTTTGGGGGGGTCAAACCTGGATCCACGTTGACCCCGGTAAACCCCCCTAGACCCCGATTTTTTTTTTTAATGCCATGAACAAACTTTAGCCAACACAACAAATATAATTTGTGCCAAATTTGGTCACAATCCCTTCAGCGGTTTCGGAGAGGAAGTTGCAAGTGTTTACTGGTGGACTAACGGACGGACGACGCGCCATCGCATAAGCTCCCCTGAACTTCGTTCCAGGTGAGCTAAAAACTGGGCGTTGGGGTGTTGTTTTGAAGATAATTCGCACTATGAGGCTTACCTTTGGTCAACCTGCATTTTGGTCACTCAGCTTGGGGTCTTAATTCTGCCATTTTGTCCGCTCAACTCAAGTATGCTTTGCCACAGAACAGGTCGGTTTTTGTACAATAAAGCTTCATATCTACGAATCGCTGCATTCCTGTATACATTACAATGCTTATAAACGCCGGTATTTGTGCCTTTATTTAATTTACGCCAAAGATCAAGAATCTCTTCACCTGAACTGAACTTCGGAATTGATGCCAGCAACTGTTAAAAGTTGACCTAGTTTGTCCAATTTGAGCATTGTGGGACATTCCTGGTATCTCAACCGTTGCTTGAGTGCTTAAGCTGCTTGGCGAGCGTTCTTCAGCTTTATTTTACAGGTCGTGGCGATATAGTAAACAGCACTGCCTTTTTATTTTCATGTATGCAGTTTGTTATTACATGAAATCACATGTTTCAAAAATTAATCATAGTTATGGTTTCAAATGTTAGGTATATGGACACAGTTTATTGTAATATATGACGCGGATGAATAAAGTCTCACATATGCATTTCAAACAAAAGTAAATCTATAAATTTGATCATTTTTGTGACGTACTAGATATGTATGTAGTGTAGGTTCGCCATTAACTCCCTAGAACTTTGGCACCATGGGTTCCATTAATCCACTGTGTTGTTACACCAATTGTAAATACTGAAAACAACTGTGAATAATCGACAGACAATTGTGTAAAGACCTCGAATCGAGAAGGGATGGGAATTATGTAAAGCTGGGTTTCTTGAGAGAAGGTGTAATAATAATAATTGGTGAAATTATCTTGTTTGCACCTGATGTTCACAACCCAACAAGACCGCACAAAGACCCAGTACTGTAATGGGAGGTGTAACAAGGCGACACGACTGGGAGCCCTCAAGGCGACACGACTGGGAGCCCTCAAGGCGACACGACTAGGAGCCCTCAACACCACACTACTGGGAGCCCTCAAGCCGACACGACTGGGAGCCCTCAAGGCGACACGACTGGGAGCCCTCAAGGCCACACGATTGGGAGCCCTCAAGGCCACACGATTGAGAGCCTTCAAGGCCACACGATTGGGAGCCCTCAAGGCCACACGACGGAACCCACAACGCCACACGACTGGGAGCCCTCAAGGCGACACGACTGTTCATGAGTCCTTGATGCACATGGCAGCTTCCATACAGTACCATGACGACAACCCGATTAGTGGTTCTCATCACTGCAACCACAACCACGACTTAAACCACACCACGTGGCTTGTGCTTTCATCACGATGGTCATGTGACCAGAGAGAGTAAGCTCATGGTCAATGTGCCGCCATAGTTCACATCGAAGGATCTATACAGAACTCTAGACACAGGTGGGGGGATGGAAAATGACGGATGGCGATTGCGTACATCATGGCTGGCCACTCTGCCATAAAGCCCAGATCTGTGGAGTGTTGCAGTGATGGTTGTCCTTCTGGAAGTTTCTCCCATCTCCACACAGGATCTCTGGAGCTCACCCAGAGTGACCATCGGGTTCTTGGTCACCTCTCTTACCAAGGCCCTTCTCCCCCAATTACTCAGTTTTGCCGGGCGACCAGCTCTAGGAAGAGTCCTGGTTGTTCCAAACTTCTTCCATTTAAGAATTATGGAGGCCACTGTGCTCTTGGGAACCTTCAATCCAGTAGAATTTTTTTTTGTAGGCTTCCCCAGATCTGTGCCTCGACACAATCCTGTCTCTGAGCTCTGCAGGCAGTTCCTTCGACCTCATGGCTTGGTTTTTGCTCTGATATGCGTTGTCAGCTGTGAGACCTTATATAGACAGGTGTGTGCGATTCCAAATCATGTCCAATCAATTGAATTTACCGCAGGTGGACTCCAATCAAGGTGTAGAAACATCTCAAAGATGATCAAGAGAAATGGGAGGCACCTGAGCTAAATTTCAAGTGCCATAGCAAAGGGTCTGAATACTTATGTCAATGTGATATTTCAATTTTTTCTTTTTAATAAATTTGCAAAACTTTCTAAAATCCTGTTTTCTCTTTGTCATTATGGGGTATTGAGTATAGATTGATGAGGGAAAAAATGAATTTAAACGATTTCAGCATAAGGCTGCAACATAACAAAATGTGACAAAAGTGAAGGGGTCTGAATACTTTCTGAATGCACTGTTCATTCTGTTACATGGTCCTCCCGGTGACTACCTGGTCTCGGTGACCCCCGGACCGTGAGAGGAACTCCGCCAGAAAGATCTATTATTTATGCGCTTTCGTAACGCAATCAATATGAATTCCAGTCAATAAGAAACCCCACACCAAGGATCCGGAATAATCAATGATATATTCCCCGAGCAATCAACAACCATCAACAATCAACAATCAATATATTACAAAGATGTAAACTCATCTACAATAGCTCTAAGATGGCCATCTTATACATTCCTCACGTGAGCCCCACTCCCGACTCCCTCCATGGTCAATGTCTCTCACAATGTCTCCGTACTCCTGTAGTTCGATCTCCGCACGTGGGCGGTTGAACGGACCCTTCCTGACGTGCTTCCACCGTGCACGTCCCGTACCGGGAACAGCTGCTGCCGCGGACACCTCCTCGGCAGCCCACCGAGGTCGGTGCTCGTGATCGCGGCTTCGGGGCTCGCAAAGCGTGCGAGGCCCAAGGCGCCTGCCGTGCGCGTCCTTGTAGACGGTGAGGCGAACTGTGCCGGACGCTTGGTTCCGTGCACGAACCCACGGCGACTTGACGTGTAAATGGGTAGTTACACGTCCCGGTAACTCCCCTCGCCAGACGGGCTTTTAAACGCAGCTTTCCCCACGCTGCTCAATATCGATACCGCTCTTCTCGGCGCTGGGCGAGGAAAAAAGAAGATCGCCGCTTCTCCCGGACCTCGTGTCTTTTCTTCTTCCGTTTCCGGTCTCCTTTTCCCCAGAAGGGCTCCTGACCCTTTAATCACAACAACCTTTAATCGACTACACATTAATAAGCAAAGACCTGAATAGTAATTCACATAAATCCACATAAATCCGTAACACTCCCCCCCTTCAAGAAAGAAGGTTTGAACCCAGCGAAAACTTTCTTTGCTGGCCAACTTTGATAAACCAATCAGATAACTCCCACCCCCACATCATCAGTTCCCCCCGGGCACAGTTATCACTTAAAAATAAAGCAACAAAATTTCACAAAAAACCCCCAGATTAATTCACTCTGGACAAAGCGTCCGCCACGACATTGTCCCGGCCCCTTACATGTTCAATTTCCAAGTTGAACCCCTGCAAAGCCAAACTCCATCTCATCAACCTCTGATTTTTATTTTTCATTCTTTGAATGAAGGTTAAGGGGTTGTGATCCGTAAAGACCTTTATCGGAAAGGACGTGATTCCTAAATACACCTCATAATGTTGAAGCCCTAGCAGGAGAGCCAGGGTCTCTTTCTCTACAGTGGCATAATTTGCCTGGTGTTTATTGAACTTTTTGGAGTAGTAGCACACGGGGTGGTCCACCCCATCCTCATCTTCCTGTAACAAGACTGCTCCAGTCCCCACATCGCTTGCATCTACGGCCAACTTGAAAGGTGCTTGAAAGTCCGGAGCGGTTAGGACCGGAGAGCTCATTAGTATCGCTTTGACGTGGGCAAAGGCCGCCTAACATTTGCCATCCCAAACGAATGGGGTCTCCTTTCTCAACAAACTCGTTAAAGGGGCTACCACATCCGAAAAATTCTTACAGAACCGCCGGTACCACCCCGCCATACCTAAGAATCTCATCAGCTCTTTCTTCCCCTTTGGGACTTGGAAGCGATCGATAGCTTCCACCTTGGCGGTCACTGGTTGTACCTGACCCTGCCCTACTACATGGCCGAGGAACACTACCTGTGCTCTTACAAATTCACTCTTGGCTAAGTTGATGGTCAGCCCTGCCTCGGACATCGTCTGAAAAAATGCATGGATTTGCTTAATGTGGTCTTCCATGGTCATGGTGTGGATGATTACATCATCCAGATATGCCTCCACCCCCTCCAGGTCTGCAATGAGCCTATTAATCAGTCGTTGAAATGTAGCCGGCCCGTTCTTCAACCCAAAAGGGAGGACCTTGTACTGATATAACCCATTCGGAGTGACCAAAGCTGAGATTTTTTTGGCTCTATCGGTAAGAGGAATCTGCCAATACCCTTTCAGCAAGTCAAATTTGGTAACAAATTTAGCTGGGCCTATTCGATCAATACAGTCGTCAATCCTCGGGAGGGGATAGGAGTCGGTCTTGGTCACTGCATTCACCCGTTTTAAATCTGTACAACACCGAAAGCTGCCATCGGGTTTCGGAACCAACACACATGGGGAGCTCCATTCACTGTTGCTTGGTTCGATGATGTCATTGTCCAACATATATTGCATCTCCTTCCGAAGATACTCCATCTTCACCGGGTTCATCCGATAGGGGTGTTGTTTCACCGGAGTGGCCTCCCCCACCTCAATATCATGATATACTAAGTCCGTACGACCAGGTACATCTGTGAACAAATGTTTAAATTCGAAAATTAGGCTGGACAGTTGTCCTTGCTGTTCCCTCGTTAAATGACCTAACTTCTCATTCAAATGACTCAACACTTTGGTGTTCGTCAATTTGGGGCAGGCCTGGTCATGCAAGTTATCAAACTTCACACCGGCGTCTCCGTCCATTTTCACCGGTACGACAGGTGAGACAGGAACTATGTCTTCCACCGGTTCCCTCTCATGATATTTCTTCAGTCGGTTGACATGACACAACTGTCGCTTTTTCCGTCGGTCGGGAGTGGTCACCACGTAGTCTGTCTCATTCACCCTCTCCTCCACTGCATAAGGACCGAAATATCTAGCCTGGAGGGGCTGACCTGGAACGGGAAGCAATACTAGCACCCGGTCCTGAGGACTGAAATTCCTTATCTGCGAGGTCTTGTCATGTCTCCTTCATTTTCCCCTGGGCCATTCTCAAGTTCCGTCGTGCCACGTCACAAGCCTTTGCCAATCGGTGTTTCACTGTGGACACATACTCCACCATCGGTGTCCGGGACTCCTGTAGTAACCACTGTTCTTTCACCAATTTCAACGGTCCTCGCACTGCGTGTCCAAACACAAGTTCAAACGGACTGAATCCCAAGGAATCCTGCACGGACTCCCTCGCAGCAAACAACAATAGGGGTATCCCTTCATCCCAATCCTTGGCACATTCAAAACAATACGTTCGGATCATATTCTTTAAAGTCTGGTGAAACCTTTCCAGGGCCCCTTGGCTCTCGGGATGGTATGCGCTGGATCTTACTTGTTCCACCCCCAACAGGTGTACCACTTGCTGGAAAAGCGTGGACATGAAATTGGAACCCTGATCAGATTGGATGACCTTAGGTAGACCAACCAAAGTGAAAAATTTAATCAAGGCCTTTGCAATAACTGCCGCCGTGATTTTCCTCAGAGGCACTGCCTCTGGGAACCTGGTGGATGCGCACATGATGGTCAGTAAGTATTGATGTCCAGCTTTGGTTTTGGGTAAAGGGCCCACACAGTCCACAATGACTCGGCTGAATGGCTCTTCAAAAGCTGGAATTGGCTTTAACGGGGCGGATGGGATTTTTTGATTCGGCTTTCCCACCAGCTGACAAGAATGGCAGGACTTGCAGAACTCCGCCACATCCCGTCGCAATCCCGGCCAGAAAAAATGTACCAATATCCTGTCACAGGTCTTGTTCACTCCCAGGTGCCCGGCCCAAGGGGTCTCATGTGCCAAACTCAATATCTCCTTCCGGTACAGCGGTGGCACCACAATCTGATAGTGAACTTTCCACTCATCGTCTGCGGGCACCTCCGGTGGCCTCCATTTCCTCATTAGGGTTTCCCCCTTCATGAAATACCCCACAGGTATCTTCGTAGCCTCTTCTTCCGTAACGGCTTTCTCAATTAAACTCTGGATCTCCGAGTCTTCGTGTTGCTCTTCCACCAGTCTCCTTCGGACCAGCGCGGTTTGCTCCACTTCGTTCCCCGCGGTCTCCGACGGACACTCCGCGTCCCCTTTCGTTCCAGACGCTACCATTTCTCGAAATTCCTGGGAATCCCTCCCCTGGTTATTTCCCTTTTCCGAGTTGTCTTCCCGTACCTCTAAGGGTTCCAACTCCCCCTCTCTTTCTTCCTCCTTCTCTTCCGCGTGCTTTCTACCCATAGCCTGAGTCACTGCACAGGATGGAAAGATACCCGGAATCTCCATCTCTAACCGAGTGGTGTTATTTTCTTTACTGGGCTTTTCCACCAACATTGGATTACCAGAAACTCGCCCCCCGGCCAAATCATTCCCGATAATAAAAGAGATTCCCTCCACAGGAAGGGTGGCTTGTAAGCCTACGGTGACCGGCCCTGATACCAACTCAGAACTCAACTGGATGACATGAAGCGGAGCTTTAACATAGCCCCCGACCCCCTGTAAAAGCACACTAACCCCAGTTGCCGTCTTCTCTGACAATGGCAAAATGCCCTCCAGCATCAACGATTGGTGGGCTCCTGTGTCCCTCAATACCCTAACTGGCTTCTGGTTACTCGGGTCGCCATCCAGCGACACGAACCCCTCTGAAATGAAAGGTTTGTAGCCCTCATGAACAAGGTTCCCCCGGGACGCCGTACCTTTGACAGGGGAATCTTCCCCAGGCTCTGCTCTCCAAGAATGATTTCTCACACTTGCCAGTGCATTCGGAGTCGCACTAGACTGATTCCGTTCCGGGTTCTCCCTTTTCCGGAGGTAACATTGGGACATCAAGTGTCCAGTTTTATGGCAAAAAGCACAAGTAGACCCGGAGGAGAACCTCGGGGTCGGCCTTGAGCCCCCCGAAAAATAAGTTTGTCTTGGGCCCGTAGCCCTCTGATTTCTAACAGTTGGGGTATCAGAGTTGTCCCCATAATCATCTCGAGGCCGCCGCCATGTATGGTCGTTCTCCACACCGGGTGTTCCATAACTCCCCTGCTGAAGTCTAGGCGAGGAGTTAGGTTTGTGGACCCCTATCCGGTGTGTTAAGGCATAATCATCTGCCATGGTGGCTGCGTCCCACAACTTTGGTACTTTCTTTTCCTGCAGGTACACTTTGATGTCCTCGTGGACACACTGTTGAAATTCCTCCACCAGGATCAAGTCACGCAATGTTTCGAAGTCTTTCCCGACTCCTTTTGACTCACACCACCGATCAAACATGTTTTCTTTCACTCTGGCAAACTCCACATGGGTCTCACTCTCCCTCTTCCTGGCATTCCTGAATTTTTGCCGGTAAGCTTCCGGAACCAACTCATAGGCTTTGAGGATATGCTTCTTCAATACCTCATAATCTGCACATTGGTCCATTGGTAGCGCCGAATAAATCTCTTGAGCTTTTCCCACCAGCACACTTTGCACTAGTATGGTCCAGGCCTCCTCCGGCCAGTTTAACTGTCGAGCCACTTTCTCAAAGTGTGGAAAAAATTTAGCGACTTCCTTTTCACTGAAGGGTGGAACCAGCCTCACATGTCTGCCCACATCCCAGGTGTTCTGGCTAGGTGTCGACCCCGTCAGCAAGGGTGGTACCTCTCCCCGTTCTCTCATTAACTCCAGCTCCTTGAATTTAATTTCTTGCTGAAGCGCCATGTCACGTTCCTTTAATTCCCTTTCCGCTTTTCTCTCCTCTGCTTCGAGTTCCCTTGCAGCTCTGCTCTCCTCTGCTTCTGCTTTCCTTTCCTCTGTTTTCATCCTTTCTAACCTTTCCTGGAGTTCTCGTTCCACTCTCCTTTCTTCTTCTGCTCTTTCCTTTTCTGCTTTCCTTTCTTCTTCTGCTCTTTCCTTTTCTGCTTTCCTTTCTTCTTCTGCTCTTTCCTTTTCTGCTTTCCTTTCTTCTTCTGCTCTTTCCTTTTCTGCTTTCCTTTCTTCTTCTTTGATCCGTTCCTGGCTCCGTAATTGCAACTCCAGTTTCCGGAGCTCAGCGTCTTCTGGTTCTTCGGGTGGCCACTCCCAGGCTAACTCGTCCCATGTTCCTAATCCCACCATAGATTGTATCACCGTGGTCTGCAACTCTGCCTTCCTCAAATTAGTTCGGACCTCCAAGTTAAAATGTTTGGCCAATTTCAAGAGGTCCGACTTTAGTAACGCTCGGAACTGTGCCTCACTCGGGGTTACCGCAAAGTTCTGTGCCACAAACGCCATGGTGCCTATCGTTAACACCTGTTAACCTTCACCCAAGACTTTACCCCAATTTCCCCAAAAATTTACCAATTAATACTTAATTAATAAATTTTAATTAATAAAAATATTATTTTATTATTTTATACAATTTTAGATCCCGGACGTAGACCCAATTGCGAATCCGCAAATCGTAATTTGGACGAGCCCCCAATTCTGTTACGTGGTCCTCCCGGTGACTACCTGGTCTCGGTGACCCCCGGACCGTGAGAGGAACTCCGCCAGAAAGATCTATTATTTATGCGCTTTCGTAACGCAATCAATATGAATTCCAGTCAATAAGAAACCCCACACCAAGGATCCGGAATAATCAATGATATATTCCCCGAGCAATCAACAACCGTCAACAATCAACAATCAATATTACAAAGATGTAAACTCATCTACAATAGCTCTAAGATGGCCATCTTATACATTCCTCACGTGAGCCCCACTCCCGACTCCCTCCATGGTCAATGTCTCTCACAATGTCTCCGTACTCCTGTAGTTCGATCTCCGCACGTGGGTGGTTGAACGGACCCTTCCTGACGTGCTTCCACCGTGCACGTCCCACACCGGGAACAGCTGCTGCCGCGGACACCTCCTCGGCAGCCCACCGAGGTCAGTGCTCGTGATCGCGGCTTCGGGGCTCGCAAAACGTGCGAGGCCCAAGGCGCCTGCCGTGCGCGTCCTTGTAGACGGTGAGGCGAACTGTGCCGGACGCTTGGTTCCGTGCACGAACCCACGGCGACTTGACGTGTAAATGGGTAGTTACACGTCCCGGTAACTCCTCTCGCCAGATGGGCTTTTAAACGCAGCTTTCCCCACGCTGCTCAATATCGATACCGCTCTTCTCGGCGCTGGGCGAGGAAAAAAGAAGATCGCCGCTTCTCCCGGACCTCGTGTCTTTTCTTCTTCCATTTCCGGTCTCCTTTTCCCCAGAAGGGCTCCTGACCCTTTAATCACAACAACCTTTAATCGACTACACATTAATAAGCAAAGACCTGAATAGTAATTCACATAAATCCACATAAATCCGTAACAATACATACATACATACATACATACATACATACATACATACTGTTACGTGCTCCTCCCCAAACCCCGGTCACGGTGTACCTCCGAGCCTCGAAAGGAGTCACGGCAGAAAGATGTGTTATTCTGTGTGTCAATGACCAATGGTGAAACCACACCAATTGTTACCAAAAAACAAGTATTGTATTAATGTCACACAAGTATAACAGCACAAGTACAATATGTTTCAATTGCACCACAAAAATACCATATAATTCCTATGATGATACCATCAGTTTCTTATTCAATAACTCACTGTGCTCCAAGTGAGCGAAAAGAACATTCCCAAAGTCACTGTCCTGGCACCAAGCCAAAGTCGATCCACGCTCCGGTGATCGCAAGAAAAATGTCGAATCGAGACCAGAATCCAAGTCGGCTGACAGTCAACGCTGCCAAAGAGGTGCAAAGGTGCACCAAAAAGGCGACTGGAAAATCACACCTTCGGGTATGAACGTTCAGCGGCTCCGAAACGGAGAACCACAAATTTTCAATCGAAATCCACATTACACTCGCAAACCAGGCTAACGGCTGGGTGCGGTGAAATGGCTGGAGCGAGGTGAAAAGGCTGGAGCGATGCGAAATGGCGGGAGCGAGGCGAAATGTCGGGCGGGCCCGTACTGGAGGCGTACCTGCTCTCCAACGATTCTCTTCGGAATCAACCGCAAAACCCGACACGCAGGTTTATCTGTCACAGCGATAACCACTCTGTCACAGGAATCCCTTTCCCAGGAAACCCAAAGTTCGCTCGTGACCCCCGTTCGCCAGCATCTCCTCGAGACCTCAAAGCAGCTCGGCTTTTCTTCCCGACCTCACTTGCTCCGCCTTTTTTTTCTTCCTCCTCTTCTTCTTCTGGTTTTCCCGATCCGATTTCCGGTTTCTTTTAAAACACTAATTTTTTTACCTTTTGAAAACAGTTATCTCCATTTCACTTAAACGATAACAATAATAGTACATGGAACCAAAAATGCTTACAGTGGATGAAAACCACAACGACGGAAGTGACGAATCCGTAACAATACATACATACATACATATATACAATACATATATACAATATTATACATACATACATATGGACGGACAAACTGTTTTGGACTGCTTTGCCCTGAGGGCTATGCTGCAAAAAAACGAGCAATTAATTGTTAAGTGAAGCCATTTCTATTAATTAAGTGAAACATGATTTTCTGTGTCTAAGGCCCTTTAACGTGCACCAAACGATGCCAGCAGTGGGGACTCCCGTTTAACGTCCATCCGTGGGACAGCACACACATTGATGAATCTCCTGCCTGTGAAGCACCAGGTGACAGTTTATAGCTGGGTCGGGATTCGAACCCAGGTTTAGAGGCACCTGTGCGTACCTCTGGCTATCCTGCCAGCCCTTCTGTTTCTCGTGCAATCGGACAATCATGGACACACATGTTCATCCATGGAAACACAGGTTATGCGAATTCCTTCGTCAAGTTGCCTGTTCACCTTCATTCTTTTGTTCGCATCTTCTCCCATCTGTGCAATAATCGCTTCCCCGTAGCCCTTTCATCTGGTCCTTTCTTTGGGCCTTGATCATGATTACTGCATCTTGGCCGCGATGCCAAGCCGCACATCAATTGGTACCATCTTCCATTCCCTTTAACTCCTAATGCTCCTTACTCTCACGTGTATGATGGCTCATAACCACGTTACCGTCACTTTGTTAACCTGCGCACGTGGGGCGAAAATTGAGGTTAAGCAATTGGCATTGGGTCATGTCTGTCTACAACCCCCTCCCCTAACTCTCTCCCCCCCCATGAGGAATTGAATGTTATACTGTATTTTGAACACGAATCGGAAAACAAGTCTGTAGTTACCTGTACTTTGGCTCTGAATCTCCTGCCAAGTGGCGCCCGACATATGTAGGTTAAAATCTGTCAGTCGGTAAAGTTTTTCATTGCATAAAAAAAGAATAAAATATGTCATTATAAATAAAGGTTATATATATTTTTATTAATGAATGATTGAATGATTTGACTAGCTGTATGAATCAAGTGGTTCCTTTGAAACCAAGCGACCGCAACTGGATTGAAAATACAATTACGTCTTCATGCAGGTGTATGGATCAAATTGGCGCCCTTTTTATGAACTTTTCTAGAGCATTCCTTGGTTCCTCCTAAGAACACAAGGGTAGTCCAGCATGCACACCAGATTTTTTGAATGTCCCTTCTTTTCTATAACTTGCCACATGGCACATCCCATATAAACTATAAAGGGTCCTTTTCTATGCCCCTGGAATTTTCCCCCATGATAATGAAGGGAGCGGGAGACAAGAGGAAGAGAGAGAGGGAAGCACAACAGTAGGGAACAGGGACAGCAGGAGATGTGTGGAAGACAGAGGGCTGGGGTGGGGTACACGGAATAAATAAGATGGACGCTACAGGGGGTTTCAGGAAAGAAAACGGGGAAATTGGGGTGTATTAACGGGGTTTTGTTCCAGAGGTTGGAAAAAGAGGAATGAAAGAGTGAAGGTGAGCAGCGAGTCTTGATTTTGGCAGTTTCAGGCTTTCACCACGTTCCTGGCATTTTCTTTATATACTTGAATAATAGCTCTAAACTTCCAGAGTATTTTTAAACAGACTTTAAAATCATTACTTTATTTCAATAGAAGTACTGTATATAGTTCAACACTGGATGGTGTAACGTGTTATATGAACTCTAGTTTTCCATGTATTCATTCATTTTTTTACCTTTTTCCTTGGGCTTCTGCAGTTGAAAGCAAAAACACAAATGTCTGCCAATCTTGAAAGCATTTCATCACCTGTTGCATATGGAACAGGTTTGAGGATCAAGCCGATATTATTTTGCCATATTAGATTGTTTGCAGAGAGTAAGACTCATGGAGGAATTTGTACATATTGTTACGTTTGTGAGGGGGTAGGCAATGGATTACCATGGGGCCAGGTAGGATTGTATATGGTCGTGTGCTCCAAATGTCGCGATGAAGAAGAAGAAACCTCCATATACCTAAGTAGGGATCCGTTAGACTGGATGTCGTGTAAGGTCGTATATTTGTCCCCATGGCGAGGGGTGGGGTTATGTTAATTAGGTATGGGTTAAGGGTAAATCCCCTGTATGTAAATTGCCTTTGTGATTTTTTTCTTTGTTCCTTATGACACACACCACAACCGCCATGCACTCCACACCTAAAATAAACACTAAATAAAACAACCGGAACCAGGACATTCGAGCAACACCAATGATACCACCGACTGGGTCATCACAAAGGCCGTGGCCGTGAGGCCACGCCCCGAAGACCGATTGGTCAGGACGGCCATAGAGCGATGTGATGGAGGCCGCTGATTGGAGCAGGCGCGGACGTCATTGGATGACGTGGGAGACCGGGAAACAAAAGACTGCATCCCTGCATTTTCCCTCTCTTTGGTCCTGGCTTTCGTGACGAACAGGCATTTTCGCATATACTCTTCTGGTCAGGATATTCAACACCAGCGGTCGCAGTTCGTACGCCCTGGCTGCTTTGTGGAGCGGACGACGAGGACGAAGCTCAGCCTGCTCGCTTCACGCTTGCGTCGGTGTGGCGGTGAACGTGGCTTAGCGCCAAGACCGTGTTTTCCCACGCACAAACTCGGGGACAGCCAACGGCGGGGTTTGAGGGCCGCTCAGAACTGAGTACATGCAAATCCACACACAATTATTTTCCATTTATTTTTCTCCTTGTGTTGTATACGAGTCTGTATGGGGGCGCTCCAATTAGGATTTTAGTATTACCGCACATTTTCTTGTTCCCTGGCATTCTTTTTTACTAGGGCATTGCCCGTACTATATCTATATCTAAAATTATATCCCCCCCCTCTATTTACATGAAATGGTTTGGTCCAAAGCGAACGGCTTGCGAGTACGGTGACAATCCCCCCCCTCTATTTACATGCAATGGTTTGGTCCAAAGCGAACGGCTTCCGGAGTTTGGTAAAGAAATCGCCATCGCGTGCACAAACGCGCAGGAAAGCGAATGAATCGCAAATTCGGTTTTATTAGTTTTAAAACATAGTTTAACGCCAACATAGTTTGCAAACGTGAAATAAATGAATACGCTCTCAAATGTGCCATCCGAGGCAGAGTGTGTCCTCCACGTTCGGCACACGCGATCGTTCGCTGCTCTCTGATTGGTTGAATCGTTTTTTGGACATAGCTCGGTAAGTAATTGTCCGATTAATATGAAACCTTGAAAAGGCACATCGTCGGGTCCCCAGCAATATACCTGGCAAGTTAAAAGTATATCGGACCCGTGGTTGTCGAGAAACAGCGGTCACAGACAAACAGACGTACAGACGTACAAACGTACAAACGTACAAACGTACAAACGTACAGAGATTACTGGAATTATAGATAGATAAAACCCTTTTATTGTTGAATTTTAATTCCGTGTCTGTTTGAATTATCGTGGTTCGAGGATGCTCCATGCAGGTAAGAGCTTCGCTACCCTCCACTACTCCTCGCGCGTATAAAGAAGGTCCGCCATTGTTGACTGAACGCCTCGGAGGTAAGCTCGATCGGCTATTCGTCCCCAAAGGTGTTAACGCCCGGGGACACGACAATATATTACATGTGGGACAAAGACATTAGAAGACTTAAATGTACTTTTACATGAACCACAAGGGCATTATTTGATAATGGGCAATATGCTCCTGGAAAAAGGGAGATGGTGAGTGGCGGTGTATAAGTAAGTGTAATGGAGATCACTATTGTGATTCGTTGTGATGTTTCGCTCCGCCTTGGTGGGGCGGGGCTTTGTATCCTTGTGCGTGTGGCCAAATGTCAATCATTTCTGAGCCCCAAATGGTCCTTTAAGCCTGTCTTTACCCATATTATTCTTCCTTTTTATGATTATGCCACCCCCTCCCAAATTCAAACCGCACCCTCCATACCCACCAAGAAGCTTTGACTTGGTTTGCCCAGCACGGAATTTGTCGGCACATTCTCAAGTTCATGCCATTGCGGGCGGTGTAAGACTGCCCTGGGGGAAGATTATAAGAACGGAAGTCTGCAGATGTTCTCAGTCAGTGCCGAACGAGGCCTGTGGGAAAGACAATAGATGATGAAGAAACAAGTACAAAAAGTTTTAATTAAAACAAAAGCCGCGTCGATGTTACACAGTGCCTAGATGCAGCTGTGCCTATAACGTCGATGTTATAGGCACAGGACATTCCTATTGATTCGATTACTTGATGTTATTTTTGTGCAAAGTGAAAATATATCTCGGCAATTTCCCGTGTGTGGCGACGAATTTTTAATATATCTCGGCATTTTCCCATCTGTTATTTCAGGCGGTGTATGACTGACCATGCCGCGATTTAAAAAATATATATCTCGGCAATTTCCCGTATATGGCGACACGTGAACGAAGCTATGCTCCTCTCTCCACATTATTGTGACGACGTATAAATTAAATATTTCATCGTGACGATTGTCATCAAATGGACGAATTTTTTATATATCTCGGCATTTTCCCGTCTGTTATTTCGGGTGGTGTATGACTGACCATGCCGCGATTTAAACAAAATATATATATCTCGGCATTTTCCCGTCTCTTATTTCGGGCGGTGTATGACTGACCATGCCGCGATTTAAACAAAATATATATATCTCGGCATTTTCCCGTCTGTTATTTCGGGCGGTGTATGACTGACCATGCCGCGATTTAAAAAAAAAATATCTCAATGGACTTGAAGTTACAGGCCTTTGAGAATTCATGTCGTTCTATAAAGGGCAACTTTCATCGGATTTTCTTCCCGTTTTTATTCAACCGAGTCTAAAACTATGTTAGCGACTGTGAAAAATGAAATGATATATCGAATTTGATTTGAAATAAAACTGTGTGAGAGGGGAAGACACCACGGGCCTACAAAACAGGCCTCAAAGCTATGCGAGTTAATAAAATGGTGGATATTTGTTTATATGAAGCCTCTCCCACAATGGGTGGAGCTATGGTTCCCAGAATGGGTGGAGCTTTGAGGTTTTGTCTTCTCTGCAAGAACAAGAAGAAGAACAAGAAGAACAACAACAACAGCAGAGGGCACTCTATGACCAGCGTCTTGCGACGCGGCTAAAAAGTGAGAACTGAGGGTTGAGAGTGTTGAGGAAGAGAGAAAAGATTATTCCCAGGGTGTTACTGTGTGCTGGAGAATGTTTGAGACATCGGAGGAATGGCAAGTACCGCAGGATCGTTGGAGAGATGAGCTGCTCACCATACTGTGTACCAGCCTCCCCAAACTTCTGTACAATGAACCTAAACACACCTGTGGTGAATGCACTGTCAGTGCACCATTCTATTGATTATTACCCATTTCTTACCTTTTCTCACTTCCGTTGGTATTATAACGAGCAGAGTACCCACCCTACGGGTGGTGATCGTGGTCCAGGAATGCAACACGTTCTTCTGACATCTACCTTGCTGATCCTATGTAGCAAGTCTGGATGTAATCCGTCCAGACAGAAGGAAGAGTAGCACGACAAATAAACCACACAAACACTGGTCCGTGAATCCCAGTAAGGATTTCCAAATCTCACAATCTCTACCCTTCCTGATCTGTTGTCAGCAGTCTTACTTCATTTGGGCTTTAAGTGAAGATTAGTGTTTGTCTTGTCTTTATTTATTTATTTATTTATTTTTTGTATACAAGATCGAGGCTCGTGTAAGAGCTAACATTAATCACAAAAAGACAAACTGGCACATAAAACATAAGATAAAGGGAGTGGGAGACAAGATGGTGAGAGAGAGGGAAGCACACAAGTACAACATTTGAGAGCAGGGACATCAGGAGATCTGTGGGAGGGAGAGGGCTTGGGGCGAGGAAGCATGGGAGGGGGGGGGGGGGGGGTGGGTGGGAGAGGTTTAAAACACATGGACACTGCTAGGACTTCCAGTATAGAAGTCGGAATTTCAAAAAAGTGGATCTGGGGTGAATTAACGCGGGTAGAAAAAAATTAACGGGGGTCTCGCATGGACTTGTGCTGTCCTCTTGAAATAAAGTTTTTTGTATTAATTTATGAATTAGCATTGTACAGTATTTTGATTTGGTAACCATAATTATTAAAATTGTCCTTGTTAAATCTTTGTCCTTTCCCATCATCAGGTAATTACCCTGCGCATGCGAAGTGAAAAGCGAGGTTAAGCAATCGCTTCATGTCTTTCTGTCTGTCTTATCCGTTTATGATCGAGGAACAGCATATTTAAATCGAATTTGTATTTTGAACATGAATGGGAAGACATGTCTGTCGTTTTATAGTACTTTGTCTCTGAATTTGTCCCGATCGCACACCACGCGCACAGAGGAGTGAGATTATATTTCTGCTCTGCCTTCCTGTCTGACAGTCAAACAGAATTGAAAATCATTCCAAACAGGAATGCTTACTGTTTATAAGGACCTCATAAAGGACACAAACCACAGGCATGAATAACTAATGTAACGTGTTAAATAAGGTGGTGTAATAGACACTGGGTAAAATGGCGGTAAAACCATGCATTTATTTATTTATACACTTTCAAACCTTTATTTAAATTGAATCACATACTTGAAGACTGTAGAACACAAACCGCCTTCCTAATGCTTCCCAAAGCATGTTATAGCCGGCGAAGCCGGTGTTGTCAATGAACGCGTACATATTATGTTGAAAAAAACAGATTATGCTGGATCCCTTGGCTTGAGAATTTCGAAGCTTTGACGCACCAAGTCGCTCAATGGAGGCCGCCATCTTGCGGATGCGGAAGTATGCATAACAAATTTGAAAAAGTTCCATAGGAGTTTGTTTCGCCCGTCTTCGTTTGATTCACAATCTTATGCACCTCTAATTTGTAATTAAAATACTTTAAGACCAACCTCGTTATCTTCAACGAAAATCGTCACCGAACACCGGAACCAATGAGATTCGAGCATTTGAAAAAATACTTCAAAAAAGCTTATTACGCGTTTCGGAGGCTGAAAACGGCGTCAAATATTCTAAAATTGACGAAGAATTGTTTTTTTCGAAATCTCGCGGTCGTAGGGGGTAGTTTTTCACGGCCGGAAATATCCGAAGTTGAGACGGAATTCACCGAATTAATCAAGAGGTAAATTTTATCAATTTTAATCTCATCCAGAATGCAAATGGTGTCATTTTAGGTCTGAATTTGCGAAATTTTGTGAGCTGACCAATCAACGATCAGCTTAGGTCAGCCAATCAGCACCATCGACACGGTTTGATTAACGACAGTCACACATTGCCGTTGAAACGGCGCTATCGTCTGATCTGTCGGCACTGATCTTACTGCAAGCTAACTTCTTCTGGTGGAGGAAGCCGCAGTGCCCGGAGAGAACCAGTCCTGACAGCGACTGAAGTTAGAAGACTACACACATACTGTGAAAATGTATGTTAAGCCCAGTTAAAATTTCTTAAAATAGGCCCTAAGCTAGCACATCGTATAGTTACTTCCTTAAGCTTCTTGTGACATTTATTGTATGTAGGTATTGGGGAGGACTGTCTGCTCTTCTCTTTTACCAAGTCTTACCAGGTACGGTACCTACTACACCTACCTACTACCAACTACCCTAACCCACCGATGCCATCGTGATGGGTAAAATAGTGGCAAGAGGCTTTGGCTTCGCCGGCTCATTGCGGCTTTGCAGTCGGTACTAGTATATCGATATATATATAGCATGAAAGGGCGTGGCATGTGAGAAGGTCAGGGTGAAGAAGATGCCGATTGATGCTTGTTCGATGGTCATCAATAAAGCCTCCATCTCCTGAACTGCGACACGACATCGTCTAATTACAGTGTATAATGGTGACTTATATAAGTAGCGCTAAACTTCCGGAGTTTTTGAAAACGATCTTTTAAATTATTATAAGCTGTATAATATATTATAAGCTAAGTTATATATATTATTATAATTATAAGCTTTTGGGTCTCACTATCTGCCATGATCTTTCCTGGGAAAACCACATTTCAAATCTGGCCTCCAAAGCCAGTCGCCGACTGGGCATCCTCCGTCGTGCGAAGTCCTTCCTTGGCACACCTGAGCTCCTCACCACATACAAGGCTTTCATCCGCAGCTCAATGGAATACTGCTCTCCCCTCTGGGCTGGTGCACCTGCCTCACACCTAGCTCGTCTTCACGCTGTTGAAACCAAAGCATTCAGAATCATTGGAATCTCCCGCGATGAAGCTAACTCCAAGGGCCCCTCACTCACTCACCGCAGGCAGGTTGGTGGTCTTTCCGTCTTCTATCGACTCCTCTCTGGCCTTGCGCCCCCCAGCTCTCTCTCTCTGGGCTCTGTCCCGCAAATATGCCTACAGGTCGCACAAGATCTGCCTGCAACCCTCTTATGGTTAAACTGCCAAAATCAAGACTCTCTGCTCACCTTCACTCCTTCATTCCTCTTTTCTCCCGCCTCTTGACTCCCTCACTCTCTTCAATCCCACTCCACCCTCCAGATCTTTAAAACAGCTGTCCACCACCATCTCTTATCTTCCCCCATCCAAAACCTTGATCTTTTCTACCCCCGCTAATTTCACCCCAATTCCACTTTTTTGAAATACCAACTTCTGTCCTGGAAGTCCTTGGTGTCCTTGTGTTTTATACTTCTCCCTCCCTCCCCCCTTCCCACGCCTCCTCCCCCCAAGCCCTCTCCCTTCCACACATCTCCCTGCTCTCAAATGTTGTGTTTGTGTGCTTCCCCTTCTCTCCCCATCTTGTCTTCCGCTCCCTCTTTTTATATATTTTGTTTGTCTGGTTGATTTGTTTGTGAAATAAATGTCAGCTCTTTCACGAGCCTCGATTCAGTACACAAAAAAAAAATATATATATATATATATATATATATATATATATATATAATCGGATTGGTCTTCTCACCTCACCAACTCGTCCCCAGACGTTTGTCATAACTCGTTCACAACTTTTTTGAAATATCATGCCAAATATCGTTCGGTCGCATCTCTCAATGGTGAAGAATCACTTAGAATTTGTTTTATTTTAATTGTAGGACCCGGATCTGGATTTTTGGCAAATTTGAATCAATTCAAAAGGTGCTTGAAATATGGCCCAAACGAGAAAGAAAATCAATAATTGATTTAATTGCGTGATTAAAATACATAAATGATAGTAGTAAAATAATTAATTTCTTAATCAATTAGTTAATAGCATACCTAAACCACCACTGTTTCACCTCAATCGATGTTTTTGAAAATGAGGTAATTAATCGAAAAATTAAATAATTAATCGATTTATTGGTTAATCAAAAATACCATTTATAGCCAAATCACTTTGTCACTGTCTGTCCAAATATCAGCTTCATAGCTCAAAAGGTGCATGAGATATTGCCCAGATGAGAAAGAAAATATATAACTACTTGAGTTAATAATTTAGTTATTAATCAAATAAATAATAACTACCGTTTTTTTCCAAAGCACATGCTCACTATTGTGCCCAGATTTCAGTTTCCTAGCTCAAAGGACGGCTGAGATATTGCCCGGCCAAAAGAGAGAACCGGGACCTTTGACCAATATAGTCAAAAAACATTGACAGCCTCACTTTTGTCCTTCGGAATCTTCTGGTAAAGTTTGACGAAGATAGCTGGAAGCGTTCGTGAGTTATCGCACTCACAAACAGACAAACGAGACAGACTGACATAAGACAAAACTTTTTTAATTTTGGTCATAATAAACAGACAGAGGTGAAAATATAACGTCCGTCCACCTTGGGTGGCGGAGGTAATCTTACTATAATTCACCAAATGTCTGTCTGTCCGTTCCCAGGTACCGCAAAAACGGCTGAACCGATCGCAATGAAATTTTGGGTGGGTAATCCTGGGACGCCCTGGAGTAAAATCGGCTATATTGTTTTTCCTTTTTTTTCTTTCCAATTTTCCCAATTTACAATTTTTCCAGTTTTCCAATTTTCCAGTTTTTCCAAACACGATGGAATAATATTTACCGATATGAACAGTGATGTGGCTTTTATTGAAATTCTACGAATACTGTTTAGATTTTGATGATTTGCGTGTGATATGATTTAACGGATGTTTATATAAATCGTTTAAAATAAAAAAGCCTTCAATTTCTGATACTTTGCCTTTTCATTTGGGCCTCCCAATTGAAGCCCCGCCCATAGGGCGGGTACCGTTGCTAGTAATAATAATACTGCGTGGGGTATCGTGTTCTATGAACTCGCTCGTTGACACACACAGCAGGGAGCCTTGGGAAGGTGCAGGCTTTCAGTTTGAATTTGGCCAATCACCGCTCGTCTATCCGGGCTCGCGCCCCACGTGTGCAGTGTCACGACGTTGCTTGGTGAGTGAGGGTTCACCTACGCAGTGCATGAAATGTTATATCGGACTTGCACCAGCAATCGCAGCATAAGGAGTCTGGATAAATGTGCAGAAAGCACCTGGCTGATGCAATGCCCCTGTTTTTATTAAGATGGCAACCATTTTGAAAAAAAAAAAAAAAAAAAACAGGTCAGGAATTTAATTTTTCCCAAGAAACTGGCACACAACTGTGGGATGTTTAAACTCCACCGGTCTTCGTTCGTATGCAGCACAAGGCTGCGGTAGAGCATCATTGGCTGAAGGCCGTGCTGCTGATGCAGTGCCCCCCTGTTCTTATTAAGATGGCAACCATTTTGCAAAAAAAAACAAAAAAACAGGTCAGGAATTTAATTTTCCCCAAGAAACTGGCACACAACTGTGGGATGTTTAAACTCCACCGGTCTTCGTTCGTATGCAGCACAAGGCTGCGGAAGGGCATCATTGGCTGGGGGCCGTGCTGCTGATGCAGTGCCCTCTGCTGGTTGGGGCAGGAATTTGTAATTTGTTCAAGGTACCGGCGATGGGTCGCCTACTCTTTGCAAAGGACTCCAACCATGGGATCCTTATCGTCCACCAACCAATGCTGCTAGACAGGACTCCCGGTTTAACGTCCGTCCGATGGACGGCATACAGATTGATGACTCCTGTGAAATACCGGGATGACAGTTTATAGATGATTTGGGATTCCAACCCAGGTGAGACAGCGTAGTTCTCGGATTGTGGGCTTTACATCACCTGAAAAGAAAGGCATTCTCATTGATACAACGACCCTTTGTAGTTGGTTTAGGGATCAAAACCCAGATCTTCTTCTTTGATGTACCATGCTCTTTACAGAGCATGGGCATTGCCGAAGCAGTTTCTTGGCAAGGGTTGCACTGGATGGTTTGCCATTGCCTTTCCAGCATTGTTTGTCTTTAAATGCTGAGAGTCAAGCAAGGAAGCAAGCAGGATGTGCCATTTTCCAAGTCTTTGGTATAGCTTGACCACAGAACCTCCCAGGCTCGGAGCGCACGTTTTACCCACAAGGCCACCGGATCCGGTTAAATCCAGACTAGTTGAAAAGTGTGAGCTTTCCTTTCAGGAAGAATATACATTAGATTAGGCCAGTTCATTATAACTATGCAAGGTTAGAATACATCAGGTTTAGTGTGGCAAAACGTGTCCCGTATAATATCGGATCAAGGGATTTGATTGAGGTACAGAAGACGCCATATTGATTTGCTAGAGTTCTAAACTTCACTCGTGAGCAAAGCACTTCCTTCAAAGGGTAACATTAAAATACACTCCATAATGCCTGTGAGATGTGACTGGAGCCTCCCCACGCAGTAATACCCTCTTCTCATGTTTTGCTGTGACTGGGGATTGAGGCTAGGCCTACTCGGCTAATTGGGAACCGCTATGGCATATTTCTTGACACTTTGGCGAAATGTGAGAAGCTCACGGGACGACGAGGAAGTTGTCCGCTCCTGTTTTCCACTGTGCCGGCTTACACCATCCACCCCAGTGGTTCCCAAACTTTTTTGGTGGCGATCCTCAATACAATGTTGTCCTGGCCTGGCCTGGCGACCCTAACCGCTGCACATGCAGTGTCAATGACCTATCATGTTGATACATTGTGTTTATTCATCCAGTTTTGTTGAATTAATTAACAACACATAATGATTTTCAAAGAGTTTTTAATTGGACAAAATGAAAAACCATGTCTTTCCTTAGCTCCTCCCACTCTCCAAAACCAACGGACACTTCCGTTTCCCATACATATGAACAATCACATGTGAATTTCAAACGTAAATTGCATGTCAATTATAACACGTGAATTCCAAACATAACAGATGCTATGTTATCCACAACTGAATGAATGAATGAATGATCGTTTTAAGGCCATTTTCCCCGCTCGAGTGGGGGTTAGCCTTGCGGGCCCCATGACAATCATGGTTACCTGTTTGACGCAATGTTTTTATGGCCGGATGCCCTTCCTGATGCCAACCCTTGGTCACGCTCTTACGATGCGCAGGGATACGGTGTACCTATTCTAAACCTTCCTGATGCCAACCCTTGGTCACGCTCTTACGATGCGCAGGGATACGGTGTACCTATTCTAAATCGGGGTACACACCGTGATCATTCATCCCAGGAAGCTGGTACTCAATTTGCCGACCTCAGAAGGATGACAGGCTGAGTCAACCCCCCTGGCGTGAATTCAGCGATCGACCGGGATTCGAACCCAGGATCCTAGGATCCCAAGCCGGCACCCTAACCGCTAAGCCAACACCCAGGTTTATATTATCCACAACTATTCTACTTTAATTACTATTTCAATAACCCTTCATATTGTGCCAGTGAAACCTTATAACACTGTAATATAAGTGTGATAAGGATGACAACCCTAACCCCAACCCTAACAACCCTAACCCTAACCCTTATAACACTAATAGTAGACCCTTATAACACTGTAATATTTCTTTTTTTGAGACTATCCCACGACCCTCAGGAACACCCTCGTGACCTCCATTTGGGTAGCGACCATGGGTTTGGGAACCACTGATCTACCCTGTTTAAGTCATGCACGGGACCTTTTCTGAGGTGGAGGGTGTTCAGAGCCCCTGTCCAGGAAACATAACACTGATGCAAGAAAGAGCAGAAGAGCGTGTGCCTTGGAAATGGAACCCGCCTTGGAATGTGCGTGACGAAGGCCTCCTTTAAATGATAGCACGTGCCTTCATTGAATAACCCGAACGACCTCCTCTGTGCATATGCGTCTTGTTGATCTGAGGTTTCGTAATTGAAAAGTTCCAACAGACTCCTCTTTCTCACAGTTTTGAGCTGGATCAGAGGTAACAGAATAGTGTAGGCCATAGATGCAATACTGACTTACTGTGATTATCATGAACGCATCACAAGTGATGTCATTTAGTCTGGGAAAGCCCAGTCTGAGTTCCAAGGTGTCCTCACCTCCCAAGTCCCAACTCTGAGTCTTAGTCTTGAGTTTAAACAGACTAAGGACTCCAACATGACCGACCAGTTCTGATTAGCCATCTGTTTCAGGGCATGATGAGTGTTGAAGATCCAGGTTAAGACATGGGCTGGAAGGATGGCCTAGCTAGCTCTAGTCCCGATAGGTACGCACACTCACCTCTGAGCTGTCCAGCCTAGGTTCGAATCTTGGCCCATGAACAAATGATAAATCCTGCCCGAACCAGCAGAGGACATTCATTGCATCAGTGGCACAGCCCCGCCCCCAGCCGATGATGCTACCTGTAGCCATGGTACCACCGAAAGAAGGTTAAAATATTTTGTACATTACATATCCAAGTTGCGCTTGCAGTTTCACCTTCTGCTCTATTTGTCCGTTCAATGTTTACTGAGCTTGGACATCCATCATGGTGTGAGTGTTTGGAGCACCACGCTTCATATCGTAAGACATGAGACACTTTGGTGAAGATGGGTGAGGTTGGAGAAGGTGTGGATCTGCAAATTCCAAAATGACAATTTTATTTGTCATATTTTCCCAAAAATTATTTCCAGAATTTTTTTTTTAACAGTGTATTTAATTTTATTGAGCCTGGTGTTGGCTTAGCGGTTAGGGTGCTGGCTTGGGATCCTAGGATCCTGGGTTTGAATCCCGGTCATCGCTGAATTAACACCAGAGGGGTTGACTCAGCCTGCCATCCTTCCGAGGTCGGCAAATTGAGTACCAGTTCACTGGTGATTCCCTGTGTGTGCAAGAGGCGACTAACAGGGTTGGTGGCAGGAAGGACATCCAGCCATAAAACATTCCTTCAAAAAGGGGACCACGGTGCCCAAAAAAGGCCAACCCCCACTCTGTGGGGAAAAATGGCCTCTAAAGGTGGTTTAGTGTATTCAATTTAGTGTATTCAGTTTAGTGTATTCAATTCAAAAAGTCCCCCCCCCCCCTTCCCACGCCTCCTCCCCCCAAGCCCTCTCCCTTCCACACATCTCCCTGCTCTCGAATGTTGTGTTTGTGTGCTTCCCCTTCTCTCCCCATCTTGTTTTCCGCTCCCTCTTTTTATATATTTTGTTTGTCTGGTTGATTTGTTTGTGAAGTAAATGTTAGCTCTTTCACGAGCCTCGATTCAGTATACAAAAAAAAATTTAAAAAATTTCATCGTCGATTCTCGGATTTAAGACATCATCAAAATTTTATTTTTAAGCCCAACGAGAATTGCATTTGTGTTTTTTCTATTTATTTAATTATTTTTTAAAGATACCCTTTATGCATTTGCATTTGAATGCTTTATGCATTGAAATATATGATATGAATGCATTTGAATGCATTTTAATTATGCTTTATGCATTTATGAATTTTGAATGAATTATTTCATTTTTATTTGAATTATTATGAAATAATTATGAAAAATTATTTTGATTATGAAATAATTTACAATATTTATTTATAATTTATTTTATAATATAATAATTTATTTATTTATATAAGAATTAAATACACCAAACCTAAAACTAAACCTAAAACTAAACCTAAACCTAAAACTAAAATATACTAAATAATTGAATACACTAAATTATTTATATAATAATTTATTTTATAATATAATATAAGAATTTATTTATAATATAATGATTTATTTATATTTAGATAATAATTTTTATTATAAAAATTATGAAATAATTTTGAATTATTTCAATTGCATTTGAATTATGCTTTATGCATTTATGAATTTTGAATTTGATATGCATTTGAATGCTTTATGCTTTATGCATTTATGAATGCTTTATGCTTTATGCATTGAATTGCATTTGTTTTTTTTATATTTATTTAATTATTTTTTTTAGATACCCTGCTATAATTGTAATGACTATTCATCCCACAAGAGTAATTAATTGTGGTCCAGATATTAACGCAATATGCCTGTGATGTGTGAGATTGTTAAATCATTGGACTTCTAAGGAAAGCGACGCCAATTCCACCACAATGGATGGTTTGTGGCCTTGGAGAGCACCTTTGAATCTACTGGAATTGGGGAAGAGTACATCTTCCACTTCAGCATGACCCAGCAGGATAAAGGTGAGCTGTTGGAGTTGGGAAACAATCTCAGGACACTTGAAGCGATATTGAGAAGGGTGCAAAGGAATGGAGGGATTTCTGCCAGTTGGCCTGACAAAGTATCCTAAAAACCTGCTCTGTTCCTCTTTCACATCCTCTGCCCTTTAAACTCTGTCATTTGCACTAGATCATCTTCCATCTACTTGGAAATCTGCCAACATGACTGCACTACACAAAAGGATGCAAAAACTGATCCCCTTAACTACAGACCTATCAGCTTATTTCCAATCATCAGAAACGTCATGAAATCCACCATCGCAGTCCACATAAAATCATTCCTTTTCTCCAGCCTAATCTCAGATCACCAATTTGGTTTCAGACCAGGCCACTCCACCTTCCGAGGTGCTTCTGACCTTCCTAGGTGCACTCCACCTTCCTCGGCCACTCCAGGCTGTTTCGACTCTCCAAACAAAGGATGGAGGCCCTTAATGTCAGACATTAGATCAGGGCCGTCTCTCTGAAAATATCTCGTGCTTTTGATACAGTCTGGCATCCCGCCTTGCTTTCCAAACTCTTCCTATGGAATCCAAGCCTAACTCCACACAAGCCACACTCACTTCATCCACTCATATCCAACATTTGGCTCTCAACAGAATCCTTTCATCTCTTCTCCCTGTCAAGGCCGGAGTACCCCAAGGCAGTGTTCACTCCACTTCGAATAATTTGCCTACTCCGCATTATTATAATAAAGATTTGGTGAAAATTTGATGACAAAACTCAAATGGTAAAAAAGTTACAGCCCGGACACACACACACTCACACACAGACAGACAGACAGACAACACACAGAAGTGATTACAAAACCCTGTCTCCTGCTGTGCAAGGGACGGGCTAATATATATATATATATATATATATATATATATATATATATATATATATATATATATATATATATGTATATATATATACAGACTTGGCATTTAATATGGAATATTTTTTTTTCTTGACTTGGGTTTACTTTCTTAACTCAGTATATCAATCTGGTGAGTTTCTTTTACACTTTGGTGATTTATTTGTTTAAAGAACCATGTCACTGATTGTCTGTCGCAGCAAGAAGTCAACAACAGGATTATATCACAGGTGGCGTGGCAAAATGTATGGACAGGTGCATTTGATGATTGGCTTCACAGTCGGGTATACAAGGGTTGTTGCGTTTTGTATTAGTGGAAAACAACTGCTGCACATCTCCAAAAGTTATTGCCGCTTCCTCTGGAGATGGTCCGTCAACTCGACAATGCTGTTTGTCATGGAGTGGTGGCTTTACGAAATTCCGGCATGAAACCGCGTGCTATTGCTCGGCAGTATGACATCACTCAAGGTCAGGTGTCAAAGATCCTGAAACGAAATGCTCAGAGGGGTGTCCCTACTCCAATACCGAGGCCAGGACGTCCCCGCAGAACCACAAGGAGGGATGATCGCCAGCTGCACCGGTTAGTCCGCAATGGCTGTACTAAGTCAGCTAATCGGCTTAGGGCTGAGTGGCAGCAACTGACAAATGTGCCTGTATCCAGAAGGCTAGTCAACAAACGACTGGTTCAAGCAGGCTATCGTGCCAGGCGTCCCCTGAGAAAGCCACGCCTGACCAGACAACACCGCCAGCGCCAATTTCAGTGGGCCTGAGAGCACCGTCAATGGCAGCCAGGACACTGGAATCACGTGATCTTCAGTGACGAGTCTAGATTTCTGGTCTATCGTCAAGATGTCCGAGTGCGCAGACAAGTGCATGAAGCCTACAACAAAGATTGTATAGTGCCAAGAGTCCAAGCTGGAGGTGGTGGGGTGACCGTTTGGGCTGCTTTTCATGCAGGGGGCAAAACTGACCTGGTTGTTCTGAATGGAAACCTGAACCAGTTCAAGTACAGGGCCATTCTGGAAGAAACATTGCTTCCATTTGCTCGTGCAGCCTTTCGAGGAAACTTTGTCTTCCAAGATGACAACGCTCGGCCTCATCGTGCTCACATGATCCAACATTTTCTTGCTGACCGTAGTGTAGAGCATATGGAGTGGCCTGCCATATCCCCAAATATGAATCCAATAGAGAACTTGTGGGCAGAATTAACGGGTCAAATCGACCACTTGGACCAGCAGCCGACCTCTGTGCGTGAATTGCAGCAGACTATTGTCACTGCATGGCAAGCGATTCCTGTCCAAACCTTGGCAAATCTCGTGAACAGCATGCCTCGATGTGTACGTGCTCCCCTGAATGCTCGTGGGCATTACACGAAGTACTGAACTGTAATTTTACTGTCCGTAATCCCAGTCGTAATTTAACTTTTGTTTTTGTTAAAAAAAAATTTGGCTAATGTGCAAAATAAAGAGATACTTCTGGAAAACGTACAGAAGTTTAACACAGTACTGTCTATGAATTGAGTTCGATATCAGTTTCCATCACTTTCGAGGATCAATTTATTCATTTCGAAATGTCAAATGTGGTTTTTGTTTCTTTTAAAGGTCACATTAACAAAATCTGGAATACTTTCAACATAATTCCAATGAACTTTTGGTTCTAAGACATCTTGAAAAGTAAGTTCACCCCCACAAAAAAAATATTCCATATTAAATGCCAAGTCTGTATATATATATATATATATATATATATATATATATATATATATATATATATGTATATATATATATATATATATATATATATATATATATATGTATATATATATATATATATATATATATATGTATATATATATATATATATATATGTATATTTGTATATATATATATATATATATATATATATATATATATATATGTATATATATATATATATATATATATATTGTTATGGATCCGGAGTATGGCACTCCCCTTAGCAAGGGGGGGGGGGGGGGTTAATCCCCTTGTCTTGTGAAGCTGGCCGTCTCCGTTCCTGGAACTACCCCGCTCCTTTGTGGGGTGGGATTGGCCAAGGTGATTGGTCAAGGGATTCCCGGACACCTCCGCCAATCCCTCCACAAAGCAGGTGGATAGCCCCGCTCGAATCCCGGACAAGATTGAGTTTGCCGAGCGGTTTAGCAATCCGGAATATCCGAGCCGTTAGCAATGGACTAAACCCGATTAAAAGCGGTTCGGCCAAAATCGCGCCACAGGTACTCAATAGGGAAAATACAGAGACGATCGGACGAGAAAAAGCAAAGAATACGAAAGGTATAGGAAGAACAAATATGATTTATTACTATCTACAAGAGGAAACGAAAGAAGGGAATATACAACGAGAGGAAATAAAAGGACATAGGGCAGGCTTAAAACAGTCTTATATTATACCCAGACAACACAAAGGACAGACCACGGACTTACACGACAAAGGGAAATTTCAATGGTCGGAAATGGCTGGAAGAGGGACATTGTCCAAGGAGCCGGCAGGCAGGAAGGTCCGGGGCTGGTGGCACGATGTCGAGGTCCCGCTCGAACGTCCACGCTCCGGTTCAGCGGCGAAAAGCGGCTGGCTGCTTCGCGTCTCATTCACGCGGGGGGGGGGGGGGGGGGGGGGTGGGGGGGGGCGGGGGATGATGCAATCACTCATCTGGTTCAGTAGCTGGGCACTTCCCTCCTGCATACCTCTCCGTGCTTCGATGCTGCGGTCATCTGCCCTCTTACTCATCTTTTGGTTCTTCTGGGTTCAGCTGGATCACTCATCTGCTTCTCGTGCCTTCTTACCGACTCTCCGAAGCAGTCCCTTGCAGTTGCTTTTATTGCCCTCTCCGAAAATCAAGCCGCCAGCTCCGATGACACGCCTACACGTTGGCTCACCTCGGCACTGGTTGGTCGGTAAGGGCTCGCTGACTCCACCTTTGATGACGAGTTGATGCCACACCCGTGATCCGGCGGCTCCTCCCGCTTTTTCCTGTTCTTGGCCTCGTGCGCAATGGCGGCGTGGTGCCAACAAAAACAGCCCAATGCAACGGCGGCGAACGCCACCTACTGTTACTTTGCGGAGACGATTGGGGGAATTGAAAGGGACCTATCTTATTTTATTAATGCAACGTAGAGTCAAACTATTGGAAACACAGCCTTACCTGAAACACATAATCATGAAATAACTATGAAGAGGGCCTATGGTTCGCTACGTGTTGCGATGTGGACTAACTAGGGGACAACCTTTGACCTTTACAAGAAATGGAGGTAATTACAAAGGGAATTATTTACAAAGGGTATATTTACAACAATTTACACAGTGCAGGGTTCTCAAAACCCCAACACAGCACCCTCATTCCTCCAGGCACGTCCCGGGCCGAAAAAACTTTAACTTAATGTGACACTCAGATGTAGTTCCCCTCTACGATTAACCTTACCCTCAGTGCGACAGTTTTAAAACACAATTAAGTATGTCCCCCTGCTACATTGCATCCTATCTAACAGATTCACACCCACAGGATAACCGAATTACGGAATTAATTCGCAAACTACACATAAAGCCGGTGGGGAGCATTATTTACAAGACACAATTTGTATTTACATGGCAAACCCAGGACCTGTCATTTTGGGAAACACAAAGAATCATGCGGGAGGGAGGAAAAGCATGCACTGCACCGATACACCACCCTCACATGCCCGGGGATGCAGAATTGATATTGCAATGCATCCCCGAGCATGCAAGCACCAAAAAACACCAAAGCCCCAAAGCACCATCCAGTGCACAGTCATACATTTCAATAAAAACAACACAAACTGTTGCCCGGTTCTTCTTGCTGCTCCCCCTGCTGGCCGATGTTCCTGATGTTGTTATTTTCTTGCTCTCGGCTTGCTGCCTATTTGCACATAATAATAAAAAGCACAAAACGTGTCCATTTTTATTTATGGCCAACAGGGGCCAACTATGGGTGGTCCACCTGTAGGGCAAAAGGGGCCACCTCACCGTGGTCCGCAAGCCAACTCTTCCCTGGCCATCATGGCCGGTCCCAGCAGAGGGGCCAGGCCCCAACACGTGGGGGTCCATAAGGGTGTGGTGCCTGGCCACAAACGTGTGGTCCATATGGTGGTGCTAGGCCGCAAGTGGTGCGGTCCATAAAGTGGTGCATCGGTCCAGGCAGCTGGCAGCAGCGGCTCGGGCACACAGATGCGGCTCCCGCACGCTTCCCCCCAGTGCCCAGAGAGCACGGTCCATGGGTGGGGAGGAAGACAAAGCAGAGTCAGCGAGGTGCAAGGGCGCAAGGGTACACATCAACACAAGGCAATGCAGAGGTGAGGTGCGCATGGAGAGCGAGCGGAGAAGGCTCGTCCCCATCGTACGTCACCCCCCTGTCACCTAATCTACCCTTGCCCCTTACCCCATATTTACACCAACTTACAATTCGTCTCCACGTCCTGTCTTCCCCATATCTCCTTATACCAAATTCGTCCCCAATCCCTCTTAACCAAATTTGCCATCACCCAATTCATCATCAATCCCTCTTAAGGAGGAAGAGATGGAACAACAACACAATGTCACATTGTCACACCCTCGTCATGATGCGTCTTACACTCCAAAACATTTGCAACAAAAATAACCAAACCATGGTGTGGTGTGGAGTCCTGTCATCACCCCGGGTGAGTGGATGTAAATGGTGCGAGGAGATTCCAATCCTAACTATCCTCTAAATGTCTTTAACACTTTTACTCTACCCAGGGTCTTTCCCTGCCAAACCATTGGCCATCTTACTCTATGCGGTTCTAAAAACCAAACTCCCATTGACCAAACTGTGGTGCTCACCAATTTGGGGTCTCACTCCCCCGATTCAACTCCCTGTGCCTTCGCACAATTTCGGGGCTGAGTCGTGTGGCTCCCCTAGCAGGTCTACTCACCTGCACACCTCCGCCACTGCAGTTGCCTCCGAGCTTACCTGCTCCTTACCCTAACCTATCTACCTGGGGAAGGCCCTCTGGCACTCTCCCCACTCGGTGCCCTCTCTGGCACTGGGCTACCCGGGTCCGTCCTCCGGATCCTTGGGCCCCACTGAACAACTCTACCGGCTCCCAGAGCCCACCTGCGGCCTCACCTGGCCGACATCCTCACAGTGGCGGAGTGCCCATTTAACCATACACACTAACAGGCCACACGCCCAGCCATTTCCACTTCACTATTGCACCCATCCAAACTCCATTCTACCACATGCACCACAGATGCCAATATCCACCACAATTTACCTATACCCACTACCTACTTTTAAGCTACCCTCCCCGGGTATTCGTGAAGAGGGTCCATCTTCCCCATCCACACCTTCGCACCATGCACTCCACTCCACGTTTTCCACCATACTCACTCCACACCATCCATTCCATACTCCATTTACTCCAGACCAGTTATTCCATTCAACCATTCTCCATACACCTGTTCACTTGCACACCTGTTCACTTGCACACCTGTTCCGTCACACCTGGTGCTCCCTGCACCCTCCTTCCTCCAGGACCATTCGCTCAATACAACTCACAATCGCACTTTTCACCATACGCTGCTCCATCACCTCCTTCACACACACACACACATCTCTCACGAGCAATTCCTCATTTGCTCAACACCAAGATTCTCACACACACGGCCATTCTCAGCCAATCCCTCATTTGCTCAACACCAAGATTCTCACACACACGGCATCATCTATCTAGCTGCCCTCCCCTAATACTCGTGCTTCACCGTCATCCCATTACACTAAGCACTCCCTCGTCATTATCAACCAGCTAATCTAGCTACGTCCCCACTACTTGAACAATGTCACTACTTAATTCTACAGTTACCTATTGTCATCTCTAGGTCCCTATACATTTATCCTAACCTGCCCTCGGCGAGCTTACACTGCCAAAACCCCATAACTATTGCTCATGTGCCCGGGTTGATGGGAGGGATGGCAGAGTTGCCATTCCTCCACATCGGGCATCTCCCCTTATCAATTTTGCCCATCCAATTTTTTTCCAATCAAATTTGCCAATCATTACTGCCAATCATCTTCACCAATCAAATTTACCAATCCAATTTGCCAATCATATTCCCTATTCCCAATTTCGAATCCAAACACTATTATCATCACAGTTCATTAAACTTGAGCCTCTCGGTACGTCAATGCATTTTCAAAGCTCGGCTTCGCAAAGCCGCGCAATGCATACGGGTGGTTTGGTCACCTGCAGGTTGGGTCCGTCCGGCATTCGGTTCAGGGGAGGAGGTTTGGTTGGGCCAAGGTTTAAAGCACCATCCCGGCGCGGGGCCCCTCGCTCCCAAGCACGATGGGCCAACCCTGCCCGGGTGGAACGCCGCGACCACAAGGGGGCGCCGTTCCGGTCCCTCCTACCTTCCCTCGAACCGGACTGGTCGCCTTGCCCGGCAAAGCCCGGACTCGACCGTGCGGGGCGGGGCCCGGCCTGGATCGTGCACGATGCTCCGAAGAAAAGCGACGCTGCACCGATTCCCGCCGGCCCCCGCAATACCCACAGCCCGGCACGGACCGAGGGCTCGCATCGGCTAACCGTCGGTCTAACCGCTATCCCGTTTAACGTCGATGCTACCCGGACATGCTCACACCACGCGTTCCTTTTTACATTCACCAACCCCGGCGGCTCAGCGCCTCTAATGCATTCCACACACTCCGTCCATTCCACCACTGCACTACCTGTTACACACCACACCTCTCGCGCACCTTCTTCCACACACTTGTCGTTCGCACACTTCCTTAACACACCTCCTCATGCACCGTCTTGCGCACTCTCCCTCGGTACGTACTCCGCACCACTCATGGGGGTGCACTCTTGCATCCACCCACTCACGCGCTCCGATGTGCCCTCCCGCACCCGCGCCACCACCAACTCAGGTTTGCCTCCTCGCACACACTCAACCATTCCAAGTGTGCATTCTCGCACCCGCTCCACCACCAACTCAGGTGTGCCTCCTCGCACACGCTCAACCATTCCAAGTGTGCATTCTCGCTCCCGCTCCACCACCAACTCACTCTCCATGTCACACTCCGTACACTCTGTTTCACACATACCCTCTGACGTGCATTCGCTCTCGCACCCGGTATCACTCCCATACTCTGTCACACACTCACTCTCCGACGCACACTTTTTTCTTACACGCGCACCATTCTTTCTCACACCACGCACCACGGACCTCCCACAAACGCCCGGGTGCTATGTCGACCCCAATCGCACGACAAACCCTCTCGCGCCAAACACTTTTCCGAAAAACCTTTTCGCACCATACACAGCCCGTCTCACCTTGGGGGTTCTACTTCCTCCCTGCTCCAACACCTGCAAATCCTTATTGGGGTTAAGCACGGCATCAAGGTGTGAGCTTAGACTTTGTGCACAATCCATTTCTTCCCTCCGCTGTGAGTGCTTTTCTTCGTCTGCCGTCTGCTCAAATCCAATTTCCACTATTGATTCCACTTTTTGAATTATTTCTTTTTCTTTTT
Organism: Myxine glutinosa; assembly: GCF_964187855.1. Classification (NCBI taxonomy): domain Eukaryota; kingdom Metazoa; phylum Chordata; class Myxini; order Myxiniformes; family Myxinidae; genus Myxine; species Myxine glutinosa. Next base: position 20,646,486 of record NC_136267.1, on the reverse strand, counting down.
CCTCGACGGCCGCTGGCTCTAATAAAATTTTCTCTACTTCAACGGTCGCCGGCTGCCCTATACCCCGGGTCGCGATCTCTATACCCGTCATTTTGGCCGCGCTGTGCTCCACCTCGCTCAACCCGCGCTTCTCAACCCGCATTACCCCGTCGCGTACCCCCGCAACCTCTTCGCTCAACCTGCGGTTAACCTCCCTCTCAGCTTCCCTTACCTCATATGTGGCCTTGTCCCTCGCTAACCCCTCATTTACTTCCCCAATTTGGTCACCCACGTCCTCCAGTTGGCCCCCCAATTTACCTTCTAGCCCCCCCCCATTTTGTTTTCCGGATTATTTAACCCATCCTTCATTTGTTTCAGGTGACCACCCATTCTTTCGGTCAATCCACACCTGCTCCCCCTTACCTCATCCCTTATTTCTTTCATTTCCCTACTTCTTTTTTCATTGTCGCACTTCGACTCCACCATATATTCACTGAACCGTGCCATGAACTGCTGCATGTCAAAGCCCACTGGTACAGCGGGCTCGGCTACCGCGGCCACGGGCGAGGTGCCATTTTGTGCGCCTCCAACCTCGTGCGAGGCACCGCCATCTCGTGCGCCTGAAACCCCCTCTACCGCATTCTCATTGCTTTCCTCCTCTCTCTCTCCCAATTTCTCCCTGGGGTCCTGGGTTGCCTCTAAACCCTCTTCTACCTCCCCTACCGGCATCCGATCGCCTTGATCATCCATGGCACGACTTCAATTTGGGTGTTATAATAAAATTTCGGCCGCTCCAAATTTTGACCAAATTTTAAGATGTTTCAAAAATTTGGTTCGGGTCCAAATCCCACTCCCCGACACCAATTGTTACGGATCCGGAGTATGGCACTCCCCTTAGCAAGGGGAGGGGGGGGGGTTAATCCCCTTGTCTTGTCAAGCTGGCCATCTCCGTTCTTGGAACTACCCCGCTCCTTTGTGGGGTGGGATTGGCCAAGGTGATTGGTCAAGGGATTCCCGGACACCTCCGCCAATCCCTCCACAAAGCATGTGGATAGCCCCGCTCGAATCCCGGACAAGATGGAGTTTGCCGAGCGGTTTAGCAATCCGGAATCCGAGCCGTTAGCAATGGACTAAACCCGATTAAAAGCGGTTCGGCCAAAATCACGCCACAGGTACTCAATTGGGAAAATACAGAGACGATCGGACGAGAGAAAGCAAAGAATACGAAAGGTATAGGAAGAACAAATATGATTTATTACTATCTACAAGAGGAAACGAAAGAAGGGAATATACAACGAGAGGAAATAAAAGGACATAGGGCAGCCTTAAAACAGTCATATATTATATCCCAGACAACACAAAGGACAGACCACGGACTTACACGACAAAAGGAAATTTCAATGGTCAGAAATGGCTGGAAGAGGGACACGGTCCAAGGAGCCGGCAGGCAGGAAGGTCCGGAGCCGGTGGCACGACGTCGAGGTCCCGCTCGAACGTCCACGCTCCGGTTCAGCGGCGAAAAGCGGCTGGCAGCTTCGCGTCTCGTTCACGCGGGGGGGATGATGCAATCACTCGTCTGGTTCAGTAGCTGGGCACTTCCCTCCTGCGTACCTCTCCGTGCTTCGATGCTGCGGTCGTCTGCCCTCTTACTCATCTTTTGGTTCTTCTGGGTTCGGCTGGATCACTCATCTGCTTTTCGTGCCTTCTTACCGACTCTCCGAAGCAGTCCTTTGCAGTTGCTTTTATTGCCCTCTCCGAAATCAAGCCGCCAGCTCCGATGACACGCCTACCGGTTGGCTCACCTCGGCGCTGGTTGGTCGGTAAGGGCTCGCTGACTCCACCTTTGATGACGAGTTGATGCCACGCCCGTGATCCGGCGGCTCTTCCCCCTTTTTCCTGTTCTTGGCCTCGTGCGCAATGGCGGCGTGGTGCCAACAAAACAGCCCAATGCAACGGCGGCGAACGCCGCCCTACTGTTACTTTGCGGAGACGATTGGGGGAATTGAAAGGGACCTATCTTATTTGATTAATGCAACGTAGAGTCAAACTATTGGAAACACAGCCTTACCTGAAACACATAATAATGAAATAACTATGAAGAGGGCCTATGGTTCGCTACATGTTGCGATGTGGACTAACTAGGGGACGACCTTTGACCTTTACAAGAAATGGAGGTATTTACAAAGGGAATTATTTACAAAGGGGATATTTACAACAATTTACACAGTGCAGGGTTCTCAAAACCCCAACAATATATATTCATAAATTATACCTTAAATAACACACAATGCCACCTCCTTCATGCTGCCCCCTAGCTAATACACCGACCCCCTTCACCACTCCATACACTAACATCAAGTACGTACACTAATTCACTGTTTATTAAGATCTTCCAGAATTCCTTTGGTTATTCATCCAGACCTGATGGTTTCGGAGGGACCGGGCCTTGGCCTTGCTTATGTTCTTCTGGTGCACATAACAAATCCAACTGTGGGATCATGTAACCATGGTAACTCGGCAACTTGTCAGGGTGTAAATACCCCACACCAATTTTATGCCTCACCACCTCAGTGTGACAAAACTCCTCGGTTGTCACTGTGAAAAGGCCTCGTTTTCTCCGCCACCTTTGAGGCAGCAAGGCAGCCCGCTCTCTTGTCGGTCTTGTAGCCCCACGTGACTCCAATTGTGTCATTTGATTGGGGTATCGTCGTCTCGTGTCCGTTCAGCCATTGCTGGAGTCTCCATCTCGTGCATGTTTATAGACTTTTTTTGCATTGTAATGGGACGTACTTTATAGACGTATTCACATTTTAATAGTGCATGTTTATAGACATACTTGAATTGTAATAGTACCGTAAAATGGGGTGAATAGGGACAGCAAGGTGAATAGGGACACAAACTGAAAAAAAGTTCGGAAACTTTTTTCGCTGAAAATTGATAACCATACTGATTTGTTGATATTTGGGTTGAAAGTGTTCTCTTGTTTTTTTAAAAAGCAACTTATGGTCCCTATTAACCCCATATATGGGTTAAATAGGAATAAATAGGATTTTTATGGCTGTCCCTATTCACCCCGTTTTACGGGTGAATAGGGATAGTCACTAATACAAAAAAATAATAATCAAGAAACAATCCTGAGTTTCCAACTTATTGCTAAATTGATAGCTCAGATGGATGCACATAATATGCACCCATAATATAAACCACGGTGCCAATGAAAAACAAGTACAAAAAGTTTTAATTAAAACAAAAGCCGCGTCGATGTTACACAATGCCTAGATGCAGCTGTGCCTATAACGTCGATGTTATAGGCACAGGACATTCCTATTGATTCGATTATTTGATGTTATTTTTGTGCAAAGTGAAAATATATCTCGGCAATTTCCCGTGTGTGGCGACGAATTTTTAATATATCTCGGCATTTTCCCGTCTGTTATTTCAGGCGGTGTATGACTGACCATGCCGTGATTGTAAAAAAATATATCTCGGCAATTTCTCGTGTGTAGCGACACGTGAACGAAGCTATGCTCCTCTCTCCACATTATTGTGACGACGTATAAATTAAATATTTCATCGTGACGATTGTCATCAAATGGACGAATTTTTAATATATCTCGGCATTTTCCCGTCTGTTATTTCGGACGGTGTATGACTGAGCATGCCGCGATTTAAAAAAAATATATATATCTCGGCGTTTTCCCGTCTCTTATTTCGGGCGGTGTATGACTGACCATGCCGCGATTTAAAAAAAATATATCTCAATGGACTTGAAGTTACAGGCCTTTGAGAATTCATTTCGTTCTATAAAGGGCAACTTTCATCGGATTTTCTTCCCGTTTTTTTTCAACCGAGTCTAAAACTATGTTAGCGACTGTGAAAAATGAAATGATATATCGAATTTGATTTGAAAGAAAACTGTGTGAGAGAGAAAGACACCACGGGCCTACAAAACAGGCCTCAAAGCTATGCGAGTTAATAAAATGGTGGATATTTGTTTATATGAAGGCTCTCCCAGAATGGGTGGAGCTATGGTTCCCAGAATGGGTGGAGCTTTGAGGTTTTGTCTTCTCTGCAAGAACAAGAAGAAGAAGAAGAAGAAGAAGAAGAAGAACAACAGCAGAGGGCACTCTATGAGCAGCGTCTGCGACGCGGCTAAAAATTTGGGATAAAAAGTTTCTCCAAACTGTCCCTATTTCTTGATTATTATTTTTTTGTATTCGTGACTGTCCCTGTTTCAGTGACGTGACTTTTCAAACCCAAATGACAATCATTCTAACTCCACTTCCAGTTTTGCAGGCGAGGTCGTGTGTTTTCCAAACTCTCCACGTTAAGAATTTTTCCCATTTGTATTTTTGTCAAAACTGTATTTTTATTTTACGGTGTGAGTGCCTACTGTGTGTTTCTCGTTACATCTCTGTGTAAATCGTGCATAACTGTGTACAATCGTCGGTTGTTTCATGCCGTGTTTTTCAGGCCTCATTTTCCAGGCCTCGAGGCTTTGTTGTCTCCTCTCAGCGGTCGATTGTGGTCCATTTACTTTCGTTCTCTCACTGTTTTTTCCAGTCTTTTTTTCACCCCATACTTCCCGAACATCTTACCCTTTGTTTAAAGTCTTAATTTAAAAAAATTAAAAAAGTAAAAAATTATATTTCATTCTCTCCCCATGTTCGTTCGTTCTTCGACCACGTGTTTCGCCCCACCTGTTTCTTTTTGCTCTCCCTCCTTCATAACTCAATCCGCTCCAGCCGACACCTTTCCAATTCCAGTTCTCACAATACGTCTTCAACTTTATCCTTCTTCCTCTGATATACTTTCACTTAAACTTCAAAAAAACATTGTAACGAAGAATTTAAAAAGTAGGCCTCTCCTCCCGATCAAACACATTTGCTTATACACCTCCCTGTTAATTCGTTCTCTGCTCTCCATTCTGTCAATCTCCTATTCCTCTGTTCCTGCTTCTGAACCTGTGCTGGAATCTTTAATTCCCCTTAGGAATCCTTCATACTGTTGCGGATATGAGGATTATGTTTTTTTATTGTGTTGTATTGTATAGTAAATTGTTGTGCAATATTGCTTGATTCTGGACCCTCCTGCCTCCAGTGTTGTGTAAAGGTCAAAGGGCGTCCCATAATTAGTCCATAAAGCATACACGTCAGCCAATCATAGATTCCCCCCTGGTTGATAGTTATATCTTTATTATGTGTATTAGGGTAAGGCCTTGTCTTCCATTAAGATGACACTCCATTGCACCAAGTGAAATAAAATAGATCCCCTTTCATTCCCATCCCCAAAATCTCCATTTCCTTTCACATCCCCTTTCGTCATTGCCAAGCCTCGATTGCCAATTACATCCCCTCCAAAACCGCCATTGAACATGTGCTCGGGTCGGGGAAGAAGGGCGTACCCGCCCGTCGTCATCAAGGGCGGAGTCAGAGGGTCGCGCGACCAACCAGGGCCGAGGTGAGCACACCGATGGGCGTGGCCTGAAGGCCGGCGGCTTGATCGCCGGAGGCGCGATAAAGGCGCGCGCGCAAGAAGCAAGGGAGTTGTCGGTGGTGAGGAGTGATTGGACCAAGAGAGAGAAAGAGTGGTTGGACCAAGAAAGAGAAAGAGTGGTTGGACCAAGAGAGAAAGAGTGGTTGGACAGGGAGACGTGCAAGAGTGTTGTTGAGTTGAGGGTTTGGACCAGACGAGTCAGACGAGTCCTGGCAAAGCACACGACGTCCACAGCCGCAGCAGAAGCGGCAGCAACAGCAGCTTGGAGCCTGGACGGCAGTTTTGAGCGGGGCCGCGAAGGAACGGCGGCTGCCAAATGCGCCGATCGTGCTGCAGTACCGGTGGACCTTCCTCTCCCTCCAGCCATCCACCTCCCGCCAGTTCTATCATCATTCCCCGCGTGAGTCTGTCTTTGTTTGTTCTGTCCCTGGGTATTTAATTAAGCTTGTATAAGGAATTTGCACTGTGTCTGTAATATCTTCTGTATATTATTTTATTATCTTTCCTTCTTCCTTGGTTATTTTGAGCCTGTATATAGTAGGAATAAATTTAGTAGTATTTTCAACCTTTTTTTCATCTTCTTCTTCGTCACATCCGTGTCGCTTTTGTCTTTTCCATATTGAATATCTGTGGCGCGATCCGGCCAACGTTCGGGAATCGGGTTAGTCGGGGTAACTGTTAAGGCCGCGGGGCTTCCGCTCGGCAAAACCAACATCTTATCCGCGGTCCGTAACAATACCCTCATTTAGGGAATTTCCACAGATAGTTTTCATGGTTTAGTTTTAAAATGTTTAAACTTTCCCCGAAAGTGTTGTATTCTGTTGTATATTATAACAAATTTTTATTCTTCTTCTTTAAAAGGTTGTTTTCGATTTTCTCACCAAATCTCTTCATTTCAAAAAAAATTCAATCTCTTACAGTTCTTCCTTCCTACATTCCCTAAACTCACCTGTATTCCACCCCTCCTCCAATGTTTTCAACAGATCTCTTACTTGAAAATCACAAGAAACTCATTTTGCAATAAATGTTCATTTTCCATTAATCGTCCAACACTTTCTAAAATCCAAACTCATCCTTCCCCTCCTAAACTCTCCCTCACCCATCCCTTTCAAATCTCCCCCCTTACCCCTCCCCTCCCAAACTCTCTCCTCCCTCCTCCCCTTCAAATCTCCCCACCCTCATATTTTCTCCAATTCTCCCCTCTCACCCCTCCTCCTCAAAGTGTCCTCCCCACTTCCTCTCCCTTCCAACTCTTACCTCCATCTCCTCCAACCGTCTTCCTCACTCTGCTCCCCCTCAAACAACACCTCACTGTGCCTCATCCAATCACCATCAAACCTTTTGTCCTCTTCATCCTTCCCCTTCTCCTAGCTCTTCTGAAATCTCTGACACACTATCAACAGCTCTCCCTACCTCCTCCTCCTCTTCCTCATCTTACCCTACCCCTCCTCTCCACTGTCCTGTATCCGATGCTCCCCCTTCCTCTTCCTTAACGGTATGGACCTCAAACATCCGGGGCCTTCGTTCAAACTTAACTGATCTCTCCATACAGGTTGCTTCTGTCAAACCAGATGTAATCTGCTGAACAGAAACTTTCCTCCTTCAAGATGTCTCTGATTCCTTAATATCTCTTCCTGGTTACTCCATCCTCCGGTATGATAGACATGAGCCTCGTCCTGGAGGTGGGGTTGCTATCTTCATCAAAAACTCTCTTCCTCACTCTCCCTGCACTGCCCTCTCTCCACCTCACCCCCAGGAGTACCTATGGCTATGGCTTCCCCTTCGCTCCCACATTTTGGTCATATGTGTGTTGTACCGTCCACCAAACAGTGATGACTCAATTTTCATCTCGCTGTCGGATAACATGGACCAACTTCGATCCACTCATCCCAACTCTCTCTCTTCCTCATATGTGGTGATTTCAATTGTCACCATGCCTTTTGGCTGGGTGTGGGTACCTCTCTCACCAGCCATGGCTCCTCAGCAAAGGACTTCTGCGCCTCACTGGGACTGACACAATCTGTCAATTTCCCAACCCGGATATCAGTCAACGGAGCATCTTCTCTTCTAGACTTGGTTATGACAAACTTCCCTGCAAATGTCTGTTGCTCTTCTTCTGCTCCAATCGGTTCATCTGACCAAATACTTGTTAAAGTGGACATCTCTCTGACCATTCTCAAAGAGCCTCCTCAGTGTTGACGAGTCTGGCATTTCACTCAGGCCGACTGGCATGATCTTCAAGCAGCCAGCAATCATCTGGACTGGTCTCCCATCTCTACCGCCTCTGACATCAACTCATCCTGGGAATTCTTCCAAAGTAAACTGTTCTCTCTCATGCACAGATTTATCCAATCTCGTCTTCAGTTGTGATACCCTTCCTTCCGTCCATGGTACACATAATCTTGTGGTGAGACATTTGCTCTGAAACAACTTGCCTTTGCCTCCTGGAAGGCAAATTCAACGGAAGGCAATCAAATTTCCTTTCACAAAGCCCGGAACAAGTGTGTGTTCACCCTCAGGAGAGCCAGGAAACAATATCTCTCTACTCTCAAGAGTGAACTCTCAAACCTGCCTCCTCTTCCAAATCCTGGTGGCATCTTGTCAAATCTGTTTCTGGTGTTTGTTCCCCTTCCATCCCCTCACTTACTTCAAATGGCTGCACAGCTGACTCCGCACGTGAAAAAGCTGAATGCCTCAACTCTGTGTTTACCTCAAAATCTTCTTTTTTTTTTCTTTTTTTTTTTGTATACAAGATCGAGACTCGTGAAAGAGCGAACATTAATCACACAGAAAGACAAACGGACACATAAAACATATAAGATCGGGAGCGGTAGACAAGATGGGGAGAGAGGGGGAAGGACACAAACACAACATTTGAGAGCAGGGACCGAGAGACATGGAGACATTGAGAGATCTGTGGGAGGGAGAGGGCTTTGGGGGGAGGCATGGGAAGGGGGGGGTGGGAGAGGTATAAAACATATGGACACTGCCAGGACTTCCAGGAAAGAAGTTGGAATTTCAAACAAGGTGGATCTGGGGTGAATTAGTGGGGGTAGAAAAGATCAAGGTTTTGGATGGGGGAAGATAAGAGATGGTGGTGAACAGCTGTTTTAAAGACCTGGAGGGAGGAGTGGGATTGAAGGGAGTGAGGGAGTTTGTTCCAGAGGCAGGAGAAAAGTGGAATGAAAGAGTGAAGGTGAGCAGAGAGCCGAGATTTCGGCAGTTTAACCATCAGAGGGTTGCTGGCAGATCTTGTGCGACCTGAAGGAATATTTGGGGGACAGAGCACAGAGAGAGCTGGGGGAGCAAGGCCGAAGAGGAGTCGGTAGAAGACAGAAAGACCACCTACCTACCTGCGGTGAGTGAGCGAAAGGCCCTCAGAGATAGCTTCATCGCGGGAGATTCAAATGATTCTGAAAGCTTTGGTTTCAACAGCGTGAAGCCGAGCTCGGTGTGAGGCAGGGGCACCGGCCCATAGTGGAGAACAGTATTCCATTGAGCTGCGGATGAAAGCCTTGTATTTGGTGAGGAGCTCAGGTGTGTCTAGGAAGGACTTCGCACGACGGAGGATGCCCAGTCGGCGACTGGCTTTGGAGGCCAGCTTGGAAATGTGGTTTTCCCAAGAAAGATCATGGCAGATAGTGAGACCCAAAAGCTTGAGTGACAGAACTTCTTGGAGAGGATTGTTGAGAAAGTAGATGGGAGGGTTGTCCAGTCGATCTTTTCGGAGAGACAAAGTAAGAGTGTGAGATTTGTCAGGATTGAAAGACATAAACTTGAAGACATCTTGTGTCCCAAACCCAACTCTCTGTGTACCCACCTTACCCAGTCGAACACAGCTGCTCCTGGACTCTGTGTCCTTCTCTCCCGACAAGGTGGAGAAGTTTCTGTCAATCCTCGACTCTGATTCTGCAACTGGACCAGACGGCATCAGCCCACGGATCCTAAAATCCTGCCCTGCTGCTCTTTCACACCCTATCTCTGTTCTCTTCACCCTCTCTTTTGCTCAATTGATCTGCCATCAGCTTGGAAATCAGCCAACATTCCCACTTTACACAAAAAGGTGCAAAAACAGATCCTTGCATATACAGACCAATCAGCCTGCTCCCAATTATCAGCAAAGTCATGGAATCCATCATTGCTTCGGATATCAAATCTTTCCTCTTCTCCAATGGCTTGATCTCTGATCATCAATTTGGATATAGACCAGGTCATTCTACTCTGGACATGCTACTTCTGCTGTCTCAACAATGGATGGAGGTCCTCAATATCAAACAGGAAATTAGAGCTGTCTCCCTTGACATATCATGTGCTTTAGATATGGTCTGGCACACCGCTCTGCTCACCAAACTCTCCTCCTAAGGTATCCATGGAAACCTCCATGCATGGCTTGCAGACTTCCTCTCTGGTCGTAGTCAACGTGTGGCCCTGAATGGATTTCTCTCATCTCCCTTTCCTGTTCAGGCAGGAGTTCCCCAAGGCAGTGTTCTGTGATCTGTGCTTTTTCTGGTCTTCATCAAGGATCTCTCTGACTCTCTGGAAAATCCTCTCTATCTCTTCGCTGATGACTCTACTCTCTGCCGCTCAATTCCTCATCCCTCAGATCCGCAGTCTGCAGCCTCCTCACTCTCTGCAGACCTGGACAAAATCACAGACTGGTCCAACAAGTGGAACATATTGTAACGATTTTGAGAAGTGTGTAACGATTTTGAGAAGTGTGTAACGAATTTGAGAAGTGTAACAATTTTGGAGGAAGTGTAACGAATGTGAAAACGTTACAATGTGAACGTTACAAACGTACGGTACCACCCTGTTAATGTAAATAATGGTCGCAGTCAGCGTCCTAGTTAATTGCATGGAATATACACGCAGGTCACGATATATCTTTTAAATAGTGTATTTCCTTATTCCATGTAGGCTAAGTATGTGTTTTCCCACTAGATTGACTTTGCATTGTATCAAACAAAATAAGCGTAGGCCCTTCCAATTTCCCCAAAACCTCCCTTCCATTTGCCTTCCGCATTTTGGTCGGTTTTTCTCTTCAACCACCATTGGCCACGAGGTAAGGTTGGAGAAGAAAGGCGTGTCTTCACCTCGTCAGAAGAGGGAAGGAGTGAACCGGCCCTAACAGCCAATCAACACCGCGGTGATCGACCCGGTAGGCGTGCCCTCGGAGCCGGCGGCTTGATTTCGGCCGAGGTGATAAAAGCGACTGTAAGGGACTGCTTTGCGAGATGAGAGATGACTGGAGAGGAGAGCTGGAGATGACTGGAGAGGAGCAACGAGGCTGCACCAAAGAGAGGCGGTGAGATGCGAAACGCTCCAAGCCAAAGAGGAGAGGTACTCGGCAAGGAGACCAGCTTTGGAGAGACGCGCTGAAAGGAGAGAGACGGCCCCACCCCAAGAAAAGGAGCAGGTGTGCCGAACCAGCGCGTGGCATCTCCCGCAGTGGATACGCGACGGAGGGTTTCCCGCCAAAACCGCGAGGAATTGCGAACGGCGGCCTCCCGACCTTGCCTCCATCTCAAGCCTTACCTGCCTGCATTATCCCCTGTGTAAGTGTGAACGTCCTGTCCTGCTCGTTTGTCTTGGGGCTAAGTAAAAATGAATAGTGTAAGTTAAGGATTCGCTGTGTCACTGTTTCTTCCATCCTTTGCTTGTGTGCGTATAATAAATCTGTTCTTCCTCCGTATTCTTCTTCTTCTTTTTCATTCTCTTGCGATCGCTTTAGAGATTTCCCGATTGAATATCCGTGGGGCGTTCTGGCCAACGTCGGGTGAAATCGGGTTTTAATCGGGGAGTAACTGTTCGGACGCGGTTAAATACACCACCGCTCGGTCAATATAACATCTAAAAGCCGCGTCTGTAACAATATTGTTGCGGAGATGAGGACTGTATATTTTTTTGATTGTGTGAATTGTTATTATTGTTTATTCTGCGCCCCCCTGCCTCCGGAGCTGTGTAAAGGTGAAAGGGCATCCCATAATTAGTCCACAAGCATACACGTCAGCCAAATAATAGAATACCCCTGTTTGATAGTTATCTCTTATTCTGTGTTTTAGTGTAAGGCTGTGTCTCCCATTAATTGAAGTACTCCATTGCACCAGTGAAAGAGAATAGATCCCCTTTCATTCCCATCCCCAAAATCTCCATTTCCTTTTACATCCCCTCTCGTGATTGCCAAGCCTCGATTGCCAATTACCTCCCCTCCAAAACCACCATTGAACATGTGCCCGAGTCGGGGAAGAAAGGCATGCCCGCCCGTCGTCATCAAGGGCGGAGCAAGAGGGTCGCGTGACCAACCAGGGCCGAGGTGAGCACACCGATGGGCGTGTCCTGAAGGCCGGCGGCTTGATCGCTGGAGGCGCTATAAAAGGCGCGCACGCAAGAGTCAGTCGTGAGTTGTGTGAGTGAGTCGTGAGTTGGTCGTCAGAGGAGGGTCAGTGGTTGCGTTGGTTGCGGAGGTGAGGAGTCGGTGGTGAGGAGTAAGTGGACCAAGAAAGAGTTGAGGGTTTGGACCAACGAGTCAGACAAGTCCTGGGAAAGCAGCGGAGGCCACAGCAGCAACAACACCCAACAGCCACTTGGGGCCTGGACGGCGGTTTTGAGCAAGGCCGTGAAGGAACGGCGGCTGCTAAACGCGCCGATCATGCTGCAGGACCCCCTTGGACCTTCCTCTCCCTCCAGCCATCCACCTCCTGCCTTTCCACCCTTCTTGTGTACGTGAGTTTGTTCTGTTTGTTCTGTCCTGGGTTAATTAAGTCTGTATAAGCTAGTATTTTCACTGTGTCACCTGCGTCTTATGTGCTTGTAAATAAACGTGACTGTTTTATTTTTGCTTGTGTAAATAATAAATCCCATTACTCTTCTGTCCGTCTTCTCGTTTTATTCCTTTTCCTCTTTTCCTTCTCTTTCGGTCGCTTTAGAGGTTTCCCGATTGAATATCTGTGGTGCGATCTGGTCAACGTCGGGTGGAATCGGGCCAATTGGGGACCCTGTAACGGTCGCGGTTGGACCATCCGATCGGCCCATCATAACATCTAAGCCGCGATCTGTAACAATTGTTGTCAGGAGTTGGGATTCGGACCTGGGACTAAATTTGTTAGGCCCAAATTTTGGAACACCAATTGTGTTATTACAGTAACAATTGGTGTCGAGGAGTGAGATACGGACCCGAAGCGTGCTTAACGCGCTCAAAATTACGAGCTGCTGAAAAATTGTGTTTTAAAGAAATAAAACCCGAATTTTGAAATCGCGCCATGGCTGGTCAAGGCGACGGGATGCCGGTGGGAGAGATACAGATAGACGGGGTAGAATCGACCCAGGACCCCAGGGAAGAAGTGGGGAAAATGGTGGAGGAGAGTAAAGAAGGTGTGGTTGAGGGGGTATCAGGCGCACAAAATGGCGCTCTCGCGCACGAGGTTGGGGCAGCTGCGGCCGCACCCTTTGTACTACCAACGGTGCTCCAAATGCAAGCCTTCATGGTCCAAATCATGGTGGAAATACAGAAAGAAAACGCTAATAATGAGCGAATAACGAAGGAATTGGGAAACCAAATTGAAGCAACAACGAACGGAATGAGGGCCGATAGGGAGGAAAGGGAGCAGAGGGACAGAGACCGCAAGTTGGGCGAAAGGGTCCCACGGGTGCACGACGAGGTAACGCGGGTCGAGAAGCGCTGGTTGAGCGAAGTGGAGGAAAGCGCGGGTACAATGACGGGGGTAGAAATCGCGACACGGGGTTTGGAAAAGCCGGCGACCGATGAGGTAGAGGGAATTTTATTAAAGCCAACGGTCGTCGAGGGGAACAAAGACAAAGCAGTAGTGGGTACAATTAAAATTGAAGAGACGGAAGTAGCCCAGGAATCGGAGGGAGAAATGGAATATGTACAAAGTCCCTGCTCAAATCACGATGCTGTGCTTAACCCGAATGGAAGTTTGCAGGTGCGCGTGGAGAAAAGGATCCCCCAGGTGAGTCGTGCTGTATATTGTGCGGGTAGATTTTGCAGGAGGATGTTTAGCGACAAAAGAATTGTCGCGCGCTTGGGATCGAGGAAGCATCCGGGCGTTGGTGAAGGGTCCCGTGTGAGTGGAAATGGCACGCGTGTGAGGAAAAAGTGTGCGTCAGCGAGTGGGTGTGTTATAACGTGTGGGTGTGAAACCGAGTGCGAGCGAGAATGCACGTCGGGGTGTACGGAGTGTGACACGGAGAGTAAGGTGGTTGTGGAACGTGTGCGAGGAAGCACACCTGAGTTGGTGATGGCGCAGGTGCGAGAGGGCACATTGGAGCGCGAGTGTGAAACCGAGTGCGAGCGAGAATGCACGTCGGGGTGTACGGAGTGTGACACGGAGAGTAAGGTGGTTGTGGAACGTGTGCGAGGAAGCACACCTGAGTTGGTGATGGCGCAGGTGCGAGAGGGCACATCGGAGCGCGAGTGTGAAACCGAGTGCGAGCGAGAATGCACGTCGGGGTGTACGGAGTGTGACACGGAGAGTAAGGTGGTTGTGGAACGTGTGCGAGGAAGCACACCTGAGTTGGTGATGGCGCAGGTGCGAGAGGGCACATCGGAGCACGAGTGTGAAACCGAGTGCGAGCGAGAATGCACGTCGGGGTGTACGGAGTGTGACACGGAGAGTAAGGTGGTTGTGGAACGTGTGCGAGGAAGCACACCTGAGTTGGTGATGGCGCAGGTGCGAGAGGGCACATCGGAGCGTGAGTGTGAAACCGAGTGCGAGCGAGAATGCACGTCGGGGTGTACGGAGTGTGACACGGAGAGTGAGGTGGTGGTGGAACGTGTGCGAGGAAGCACACCTGAGTTGGTGGTAGCGCGGGTGTGGGAGAGCCCATGTGAGCGCGTTAGTGGGTGGATGCAAGAGTGCACGCCCATGGTGAGTGTTACGGAGGACGTAACGGAGGAGAGGTGTGCGCGAGAGGTGTGGTGTGTAACAGGGAGAGCGTTGGTGGAATGTACAGACGGTGTTGGAACGCCGGGTTTTGTGAGGGTGAAAGGGGTAGCGTATGCGTGTGAGCATGCAAGTGAAGCATCGACGGTAACCGGGTTAGCGGTTAGGGCGACGGATAGCCGATGCGAGCACTCGGGGCGCGGTGTGCTTTGTTGGGTGCGAGGCCCGGCGCGGGTCGATGCTGCGTCGCTTCTCTTCGAAGCGTCGTTGCCGATTCGGGCTTGGCCCCGCCCCGCACGGTCGAGTCCGGGCCTTGTCGGGCCAGGCGACCGGTCCGGTTCAAGGGCGAGTGGGAGGGAGCGGAACGGTGCCCCCTCGTGGGGACGGGGTTCCGACCGGGGGAGATTGAGCCATCGGGCCCGGGACCGCAAGGTGCCGCGCCGAGATGGTGCGTGGAGCCTCGGTCCAACCAAACCACCTCCCTTGAACCGAAAGCCGGACGGATTCAACCTGCAGGCGACCAAACCACCCGAATTCATTGCTCGGCTTTACGAACCGAGTTTAATGATGTCACGACGCACCGAGGCTAGGATATAGTGGACTGTGATGATGATGATAGTGATAGTGATCGTGATTTGATACGAAATTTATAATAGTGGGTAGAATTGGCAGTAAATGGAAAATTTTTGAATTGGTTGGGATTTGGACGAGCGAAATTGATAGGACCTCCCCGATGTGGTGGGATGGCAAATCCACCATCCCTCACAGAGGGGGGCAAAGGAGCACTAGGGTTATGGGGTTGATGGCAGTGAAAACTAGCCCGGGTGGGTTAGGATATATCATGTGTAGGGATCTAGCGAAGAGGACATTAGGTAACGTTAAGGTTTAGTTAGTGACTGATACCTGTAGGGGGGACGCAGGTAGATTAGTGTGGATTATAATGACGGGGGAGCGCAATAGTTTAAAGGGACGACTGGGAAGCGCAAGTTTCAGAGGGGAGTAGTTAGATGAGATGATGCCGTGTGTGTGAGGATTGAACAGGTGTGATTGCACAGGTGTGCAACTGAACGGGTGTATGTATGGAGCAGTGTATGAGGGAGTAGTGGTGATTGCGTGTTGTGCTGACCAAATGGTCCAGGAAGAAAGGAGGGTGCAGGTGGCACCATGTGTGAGGTGATTGCACAGGTGTGCAACAACAGGTGTATGTGGCTATGTGGAATAAATGGTATGGAGTATTGGAATGGATGGTCGTGGAGTGAGTATGGTGGAAATTGTGGAGTGGAGTGGATGGTGCGAAGGTGTGAATGGGGGAAGAGTGGACCCCCATCATGGATACCCGGGGCGGGTAGTGTAAGTGTTAGGTAGAGGGTACAGGTAAATTGTGGTTGGATATTGGCATCTGTGGTGCGGGTGAAAGAATGGTCTTTGGATGGGTGCATTAGTGTTGTGGAAATGGCTGGGCGTGTAGCCTGTTAGTGTGTGTAGTTGGTTGGGCGCTCCACCACTGTGAGGATGTCGGCCAGGTGAGGCCGCAGGTGGGCTCTGGGAGCCGGTAGTAGTTGTTGTGGATGGGGCCCGAGGATCCGGAGGACGGACCCGGGTAGCCCAGTGCCAGAGGGCACCGAGTGGGGTGACAGAGCCAGGAGGGGCTTTCCCCAGTTAGTTAGATTAGGGTGAGGAGCTAGGTAAGCTCGGGTGGCAACTGCAGTGGTGGAGGTGTGCAGGTGGGTAGACCTGCTGGGAGAGCTACACGTCACAGCCCAGAAATTGTGCAAGGGCACCGGGAGATGAATCGGGGGAGTGAGACCCCAAATTGAGAAGCACCACAGTTTGGTCAATGGGAATTGGTTTTTAGAACCCATAGAGTAAGTGGCCAATGGATTGGCAGGGAAAGACCCCGGGTAGTGTAAAGTGTGTTAAAATCATTTAGAGGATAGTTAGGATGAAGGATCTCCTCGCACCATCTGCATCCACTCACCTGAGGTGACAGGTACTCCACACCATGCCATGTTTTGATTATTTTTTATGATGCAAATGTTTGGATTGTGAGACGCATCATGACGTGGGTGTGACATTGTGCTTTGATGTTCCATCTCTTCCTCCTTATGAGGATTGATGATGAATTTGGTGATGGCAAATTTTGGATAGAGGGATTGTGGTGACGAATTTGGTATAGGAGAAATATGGGGAAGACGTGACAGTAGTGACGAATTTGTAAATGGGTAGATTTTGTAAATATGGGGTAAGGGCAAGGGTAGTGTAGGTGACAGGGGAGTGACGTACGGTAGGGACGAGCTTTCTCACTTCGCCCTCCGTACGCATTTCGCCTTGCATTGCCTTATTGATGTGTACCCTTGTGACCTTACCCCTCGCTCAATTGTCTCTTTTGTCTCCCACATGACCTGTGCGCCATTGGGTGCCGAGGGGAGCGTGCGTGGGTCGGCCATTGTGCGCCCGAAATTCCCAGAACCAGGTGTCTGCATCGATGCACCACATTATGGACCACATGTCTGTGGCCGAGCACCACTTATGGACCCCATGGGTTGGGGCATGGCCCCTCTGCTGGAACCAGCCATGAGGGCCCAAAATCTTGCTGGCGGACCTTGGCCACATAGTGGGGCGGCTTAGCCCAAATATTCAAAAGAATTGTGCATTTTGTGAAACAAGTACCAAATTTGGCACAAATGTACATTAATATGTTGCGAACATTTTCAGATATTGGGCCACTTGAAATTCCGTAATTTTTTTTTTCAAATTTTTTCAAATTTCGTAATTTCAAATTTTTCGGGTGACACCGTCACAATTTCGGTCTTCGAGGCCGGCCGATAGGCAAAGTGTGACCGGAAGGGACGAGGTTCTCCTGACCACGTGGCCCTCGATCTGGGAAGCGAGAGGCGTTCCATTAGTGGACGCGCCCCTCACGCCCGACTTTTGGGCGGCCCCGGCAGGCCGTTTGTTTTGACGTTCCGTGACAGGCCCCGCACCCCCACCTCCGGGCCGACCGGAAGCTTGTGCTGAGTACATCATACCTGAACAACTCAGTGAGGCAGAACACAGCAGTGCACACCAGGGTGACCCCTTCAGTGCATAAACCAATTAACCTGTCCACTGCAGGGCATATAGAAATGAAGTTATTTTCTGCATATAATAATAATATAAGTTCAGTTCTATATAACAATTTCTGTTATCACCACTACCACTACAACTACCACTACTACAAGCTTTGTCTGGAATTTTGTGGACTAACAGACAAACAGACATACAGACAAGCTGGGATAAAAACATTACCTCCTTCCACCATTGAGTGTAGAGGTAAACATCATGGAAATTATATCATGCCCTAGATTTAATTCATGCTTACCCGTGTATTTGCTTCACTGGTTCACAAGGTCTTTTGCATACATGTAATTCAGACTCTCGTCTTCATTGCTGACCACACAATGTTCGCAACATATTAATGTACATTTGTGCCAAATTTGGTGCTTGTATCACAAAATGCACAATTCTTTTGAATATTTGGGCTAAGCCGCCCCACTATATCGGCCGGCCTCGAAGACCGAAATTGTGACGGTGTCACCCGAAAAATTTGAAATTACGAAATTTGAAAAAATTTGAAAAAAAAAATTACGGAATTTCAAGTGGCCCAATATCTGAAAATGTTCGCAACATATTAATGTACATTTGTGCCAAATTTGGTGCTTGTATCACAAAATGCACAACAGGTTTGCTATGCTGCTACACTAACAGGGCACCGATGCCCCACAGGTGAACCACACGTAGTCGGCCCTGTGGGCCATAAATAAAGAAAAAAAAAAGGACACATTGGGCACACTTTATTGCAAATTGGCCG
This sequence comes from Myxine glutinosa, assembly GCF_964187855.1. Taxonomy (NCBI): domain Eukaryota; kingdom Metazoa; phylum Chordata; class Myxini; order Myxiniformes; family Myxinidae; genus Myxine; species Myxine glutinosa. Next base: position 20,628,258 of record NC_136267.1, on the reverse strand, counting down.
CCAGTAAGAAAATGAAAGAATGACAACATCTGGAAGAACAAATAATAATAACCAGCAGAGAGAGCCGAAGAGCAAGAGATCACCTGCAGGGTTAGGGGTTGTTGATTTTATTTTTATTGAACATGCATTGAACACTGATGAACTATGGTGACTGCACCGATTGGTGCTTGAGGGTGCTTGTATTGGTGCGTTTTTGGGTGCTTTAATGGTGCGTCGATGCAGAGCAGACTGTCTTCCCCCCAGAAAGAACAATCACAGGTCCTGGGTTAGTTTTGTAAATAAAAATAGCGTCATTGTAAATAATGCTCCCCACCGTCAGTGTATAGTTTGAAGACCATTCCGCAATTCGGTTAACTGTGGGCGTAAGTCTGTTAGGCAGGGTGCAATGGAGCAGCGGGACACATTTATTTATGTTTTAAAACTGTCGCACTCAGGGTCAGGTTAAAAGTAGAGGGAACTACACCTACGTGTCACACTAAATAAAAAGTTGTAGGCCCGGGACGTGCCTAAGAGGAGGAGGGTGCAGTGTTGCGGAGATGAGGACTGTATATTTTTTTGATTGTGTGAATTGTTATTATTGTTTATTCTGCGCCCCCCTGCCTCCGGTGCTGTGTAAAGGTGAAAGGGCATCCCATAATTAGTCCACAAGCATACACGTCAGCCAAATAATAGAATACCCCTGTTTGATAGTTATCTCTTATTCTGTGTTTTAGGTTAAGGCTGTGTCTCCCATTAATTGAAGTACTCCATTGCACCAGTGAAAGAGAATAGATCCCCTTTCATTCCCATCCCCAAAATCTCCATTTCCTTTTACATCCACTCTCGTGATTGCCAAGCCTCGATTGCCAATTACCTCCCCTCCAAAACCACCATTGAACATGTGCTCGAGTCGGGGAAGAAAGGCGTGCCCGCCCGTCGTCATCAAGGGCGGAGCAAGAGGGTCGCGTGACCAACCAGGGCCGAGGTGAGCACACCGATGGGCGTGTCCTGAAGGCCGGCGGCTTGATCGCTGGAGGCGCTATAAAAGGCGCGCACGCAAGAGTCAGTCGTGAGTTGTGTGAGTGAGTCGTGAGTTGGTCGTCAGAAGAGGGTCAGTGGTTGCGTTGGTTGCGGTGGTAAGAAGTCGGTGGTGAGAAGTGGTGGCGTCGAGTGGTCAGTGGTTGTGTTGGTTGCGTTGAGTTGTCGATGGTGAGGAGACACCAGGGCCAAGAGAGAGAAGGTTCCAGGTCAATTACCAGCAGTTGCGCCAGAGACGGCAGACGCGCCCTGAAGTGAGCCAGAGAAGCAGCTTTGGCTCCACAAGCAGCGTTGACTCCACCAGGCAGCTTCAACCCGTTACCCCGCGGGGACCAGATAGCGGTGGCATCGGTGGCCGTCGAGGTCCAGCCGACGTCCCGTGCGGGATCAAGCCCGAACCATCTGCCCCAGCTGAACCTTCCCATTCCTCCTTCCAGCATTCATTCCTTTCCTCCACCCTTCTTGTGTACGTGAGTTTGTTCTGTGTGTCTTGTCCCTGGGTATTAATTAAGCTTGTATAAGTTAATAATTGCACTGTGTCTCTGATTCTTCTGTATATTATTTTATTATCTTTCCTTCTCCTTGGTTACTTTGAGCATGTAAATAGTAGGAATAAATTTAGTAGTATTTCCAACCTTTTTGTCTTCTTCTTCTTCTTCTTCTTCACATCCGTGTCGCCTTTGTCTTTTCCCTATTGAATAGCTGCGGTGCGATCCGGCCAACGTTTGGGTTCTAATCGGGGAGTAACTGTTCGGTCGCGGAGCCTTCGCTCGGCAAAGTAACATCTAAACCGCGATCAGTAACAATATCTTTCAATCCTGACAAATCCCACACTCTCACAATGTCTCTTCGAAAAGACTGTCTGGACAACCCTCCCATCCACTTTCTGAATAATCCTCTCCAAGAAGTTCTGTCACTCAAGCTCTTGGGTCTTACAATCTGCCCTGATCTTTCCTGGGAAAACCATATTTACAAGCTGCCCTCCAAAGCCAGTCGCCGACTGGGCATCCTCCGTCGTGCAAAGTCCTTGCTTGGCACACCTGAGCTCCTCACCACTCACTCACCACAGGCAGGTTGGTGGTCTTTCTGTCTTCTACCGACTCCTCTCCGGCCTAGCTCCCCCAGCTCTGTCTGCGCTCTGTCCCCCAAATATTCCTACACGTCGCACAAGATCTGCCAGCAACCCTCTTCTGGTGAAACTGACGAAATCAAGACTCTCTGCTCACCTTCACTCTTTCATTCCTCTTTTCTCCCGCCTCTGGAACAAACTTCTCACTCTCTTCAATCCCAATCCTTCCTCCAGGACTTTAAAACAGCTGTTCACCACCACCTCTTATCTTCCCCCATCCAAAACCTTGATCTTTTCTACTCCCGTTAATTCACCCCAGATCCACTTTTTTGAAATACCGACTTCTTTCCTGGAAGTCCTAGCTGTGTCCATGTGTTATTTACCTCTCCCACCCCCCTCCCCCTTCCCGTGCCTCCTCCTTCCCAAGCCCCCCTCCCCTCTCCCATAGATCTCCCGATGTCCCTGCTCTCAAATGATGTACTTGTGTGCTTCCCCCTCTCTCCCCATCTTGTCTCCCGCTCCCTTTATTATGTCTTATGTGTCCGTTTGTTATTTTGTCATTAATGTTAGCTCTTACACGAGCCTCGATCTTGTGTACAAAAAAAACAAAAAAACAAAAAAAACAACAAAAAAAAACAAACTCGGAGACTACAATCAGATTTCAGCACAAACCGTGTTTAGCCATGTCAATCCATGTTCAGCCCAGGTCACGGGGCCATCTAGTAGAAACAAGGCCTTGGATCAAACGACAAAAAGATATACCTGTAAATAAAATTGCAGTCGTGAGAAACAAGGACAAGGGCGGGGTCTGCAGGCAGCAAATTTGATTGGTTGAGATGATGTAAAATGCCGTAATGTTTTGCGAAGTTCAGCGAAACGGAAGAGTTTTGTCAGTGCCAAAAGGCGATTTGTGTCCTACAGTGTTTAAATTTGTACATCAATTGAAATGAAATAAAGATTTTAAAGGTCGTAGAAAAACAATTCAGAATTTTACCGCCATTGATGCAGAGTCTTTTGTGCCACCTTGGTTAGCACATTTCATTAGTTATTGGTGTCTGTTGTTTGTGCCCTTTGTGACGTCTTTAAAAACAGTATGTTTCTTGTTTGGAATTATGTTAAATTTAGTTTGACTGCCAGACTGGCTCAATCTTTAAAATTTCTTCAACGGCTTTTCGCTTTGCGCTTTTCGTACCAGGATGACAGTTTACATCTAAATCGAGATTTGAACTCGCGTTAAACAACCCAGATGTGAGTGCGTGTTTATAGCTGGGCCCCATGTGATCTGCAATGCAACAGGGTGACATATGTTGGCAATCAAAGCCAAGCAACAAATAAAGCACCTCGGGGTTATTTAGTGTGGCTGATAAACAAAATGAATTTTATTGAAGAAAATAATTTCTTGGAAATTTCGATCATACCTCTCACACCCTTTCCTCCGCACAGACGGTCGTTCATCGCAACCAAGTTAATGAAGAAAATGAAGGGGTGTATAAGTTGTGAAAACTTTGCAATGCCAATAACAAAATAATCAGTTTCTAGCTTTTGATTGATGAACCAATTCGGTGATCCAATATGCAAATTCTTAAAATTTCAGGCCAATCAGATGAAAATGGATGATTTAACGTGACGCTGACCTTTGACCTTTTGAGTAAATTATTAATTTGTCTTCTCCATATTCTCGTCATAAAGCTTTGTTGAAAATTTGAGGACAACACCCAAATGATAAATTTACATTTCAGATCAATTGGATGAAAACTGATGATTTTATGTGACGTTGTCCTTTGATATTTTGACAAAATTATTAATTTTTCCTTTCCATATTCTCAAAATAAAGCTTTGTCGAAAATTTGATGACAAAACCCAAATGGTAAATTTAAATTCCAGGTGAATTAGCAGAAAATTGATGATTTTTTGTGACGCTGACCTTTGAGCTGTTGACAAAATTATAAATTTGTCTTCTCCATATCTTACTATAATTCACTAAATGTCCGTCCGTCCGTTCAAAGCTACCGCAAAAACGGCTCAACCAATCGCAACGATATTTTGGGTGGGTATTCCTGAGACCCCTGGGAGTAAAATAGGTTATATTGTAGTGCTGCGCACACACGACTCGATTGCCAGAGAGGTAGGCCACAACGCGTTGGTACAACAAGTCTTTATTCAGAGCTCGCACTTCAGCACTGGTGCGCGGAATTATTGCCCCTTGTGCCCGCCACACGCGCCCCCCCAGAATTCCCGCGCACCTGAAGGGTGAGCTTGCGGGGAAGCTGGATGACCCGGCCGAAACGCCCCCTGGCGATGCGTGCAGGGCTGGGGGGTAGCGGAACGGCGGGGCTGGGGGGTGCCGGGGGTCTGACCGCTGGGGGGCGGCCTCGACGCGGAGGCAGAGCTCCTTGCGGGGGGTGGTCCAGATCGAGGTGGGCCGGCTTGAGGCGGTCCACTGAGATACGATCCGGGGCACCGCCGATGTCGATGGTGAAATATTTGTCCCCGGTCTCCAGCACGCGGAAGGGCCCGTCGTACGGGGGCCGTAGCGGTGCCCGGTGGGCGTCGTGCCGGACGAAGGCGGACTCCGCCGTGCGAAGCCCCGGGGTGACGTGGGAGGACGGGCAATGGTGGTGTGCCGTCGGCACCAGGGAGAACCTCCGGGCGGTCTCCTGCAGGGTGGAGCCCTGTTGCGCCGCGGACCAAGGAGCCGTGGAGTCGGGGATAAATTCGCCCGGTACCCGCAGTGGTTGCCCGAAGACCAGCTCCGCCGAGGACACACGCAGGTCGTCCTTGGGCGCCTTCCTGAGGCCCAGCAGGACCCAGGGGAGCCTGTCTGCCCAGCTGCCGTCGCGGAGGCTGGCCCGGAGCGTGGCCTTCATCGAGCGATGAAAGCGCTCGCACAGGCCATTGGCCTGGGGGTGGTAGGCCGTGGTGCGGTGCAGTTGGATGCCGAGACCTTGCGCCACCACGCCCCAGAGCTCCGAGGGGAACTCGGGGCCGCGGTCGGACGAGATGTCCGAGGGGGCACCGAACCGGGCAACCCAAGTGGCGATGAAGGCTTGCGCCACATCAGCCGCAGACGTCGCCGCCAATGGCACGGCCTACGGCCACCGTGTGGTGCGGTCCACCATGGTGAGGAGGTGGGTGAACCCCCGCGAGGGGGGCAGAGGTCCCACCAAGTCGACGTGGACATGGTCGAACCGACGCTCGGCACCGTAAATGGGGCCAACGGGGCCTGGGTGTGGTGGTGGACCTTTGCGCGCTGGCACGCGAGGCACGTCCTGGCCCAGTCGCGGACGTCCTTCCTGAGGCCATGCCAGATGAACTTCGCCGCGACGAGCTTCTGGGAGGCCTTCCTGCCCGGGTGGGACAGGCCGTGGCTGGCGTCGAAAACAGTCGCTGCCAGCCAGCGGGCACGATGGGGCGAGGCCGGCCGAGGGAGACGTCGCACAGGAGGGCCGCGCCCGCGACGTCGAACGGCACCTCGGTGACGCGGAGGCCCGTGACGGCGGTCCGCAAGGCCTGGATGCCGGGGTTGGTGGTCTGGTCCTCCGCCATCCGGGCATAGTCGATCCCGAGGTGGACCGCGTGCGCGACGGACCGGGAAAGGCAATCCGCCACCGGGTTGTGTTTACCCACGACGTGACGGATGTCCGTCGTGTACTCGGACACGGCAGAGAGGTGACGCTGCTGCCGTGCCGACCATGGCTCAGCGACCTTGGCCATCGCGAACACAAGGGGCTTGTGGTCGACGAAAGCCGTGAACGCGCGGCCCTCGAGCAGATGGCGGAAGTGCCGGACCGCCAGGTGGAGCCCGAGCAGCTCGCGGTCGAAGGTGCTATAGCGGCGGTCATGCGGGCGAAGCTGCCGGCTAAAAAATGCCAGCGGCTGCCAAGCACCACTCACCCACTGCTCGTGCACCGCGCCCACCGCGTAGTCCGACGCGTCGGTGGTGAGGGCGATCGGTGCATCGGGCGCCGGGTGCACCAGCATGGTGGTTGGTGGCGTTGGCCAGGGCCAGCTTTGCACCCGCAAACGCCGCGGCCATCGGCTCCGACCAGGCGATGTCACCTTTGCCCGGCTTGCCCCGGAGGGCCTCGTGCAGGGGGCGGAGGAGCTGGGCGACGTGGGGCACGAAGCGGTGGTAAAGATTTACCATGCCCAGGAACTCCTGGAACCCCTTGATCGTGCGGGGGCACGGGAAATCCCTGACCGCCTCCACCTTGGCCGGTAAAGGGATGGCCCCGTGCCTGGTGATGCGGTGCCCCAAGACGTCGATGGCGGCGACGCCGAAATGGCACTTTGCGGGGTTGATGATCAGGCCATGCTGGCCCAGGCGTTCGAAAAGCGTGCGGAGGTGGAGCAGGTGCTCCTCCCGGGACGCGCTCGCGACTAGGATGTCGTCCAGGTAGACATAGATGAAAGGTAAGTCGCACAAGACGCTGACCATGAGCCGTTGGAATGCCTGGGCCGCATTCTTCAACCCAAAAGGCATTCGCAGGAACTCAAAGAGGCCGAAAGGGGTGATGACGGCCGTCTTTGGGACATCGTCCGGTTGGACGGGGACCTGGTGGGAGCCCCGGATGAGGTCCACCTTCGAGAACACGGTCGTGTTCGCCAACCGGGTGGAAAAGTCCTGGATATGCGGGACCGGGTAGCGGTCGGGGGTGGTGGAATCATTGAGCCGGCGGTAGTCACCGCACGGCCGCCATCCTCCGCCGGGCTTCGGCACAATGTGCAGAGGAGAAGCCCAAGCGCTGTTGGAGCGCCGTACGATCCCCAGCCGTTCCACCGTGGCAAACTCCGCTTTCGCCACGGCGAGCTTCGTGGGGTCGAGTCGGCGTGCCCGACCGGCGGCCCGACCATGGGGATATGGTGCTCCACCCTGTGTTTGACGGCCACCGCTGAGAAGGTGGGCCGCGTGAGGGCCGGGAAACTGGCGAGGAGGCGGGTAAACTCGTCCGCTGCCCGAAGCGTGCAGACTAACCTCGCCAGGAGGGAACCTTTCAGCAAGCCGCTTGGCAAGCCGCTCGGTGAGCCGCTCAGCGAGCTGCTCAACGAGCCGCTCAGCGAACAAGCGAGTGAGCTGAAGGTTTCGGCCTGGACGAGACGTCTGCGCTTAACATCGACCAACAGCCCATGCGCACATGGGAAGTCCACGCCGAGCAGGGCCATTGGCACGCTGGCGGTAATGAACGACCATTGAAAGCGCTGCCCTCCGAACCGCAGTGAGAGGCAACGCTTCCCGAATGTGCGGATGGGTGTACCGTTGGCGGCAAGCAAAGCGGGGTCCCGGCCCGCGGTTTGCTTGTCGGACGTGGAGGCAGGGAGGACGCTTACCTGCGCTCCTGTGTCGCAAAGAAAACGGTGCCCGGACAAGGTGTCCTTGATGAACAGGAGGCTGCCGGAATGGCCGACGCTCAGGGCCGCAAGTGAGCGCCGGCCAGGTCGTTTCCCGAACCAATCAAAAGAACACGGCGGGCGGCACGTTTTAGCCTTGCGGCCAAACCTGGCATGGTAGTAGCACCAGGTTTGCGGCGGTGGCGGCCGCGTTGGCCATGCCGGCGGCGGTGGTGGTGGCGGCGGCGGTAGTGGGCGGGGCGCAGCAGCGGCCACGAGGGAAGCTGGGGGCGCTGGAGCCCTCCGCACCGGGAGCCACTACGGCAGCACTGTAAACCGACGGCGTGTCGCAGGCCACGAAAAACTTGTCGGCCTCTCCGGCCAGGGCGCGGGGTTCCGTGATGTTGGAACCGGCCAGCGCGAGGCGCACCTGTATCGGTAGCTGGCAGAGGAAAAGTGCGCGGAACAAGAAATCCGGGCGCTGGTCCCCAAGCAGAGACAGCATGAAATCCATCCGGAGGGATGGTCGTGTGTCGCCGAGGGTGGGAAGGTCCAGGAGGCGGTCGGCCCGTTCGATCTCTGTGAGCCCGAACGTGGCGAGGAGGAGACGTTTGAGCGCCTCGTACTTGTGGTCGCCCGGCGGGCGCCGAAGGATGGACACGACTCGGGCGGCAGTGCCGGGCCCGAGGGTGGCGACCACGTGGTAGTACCGGGTCTCGTCCGCCGTGATGCCTCGGAGCTGAAATTGAGCTTCGGCCTGCACAAACCAAACGTCGGCTTGCGCTTCCCAAAACTCCGGGAGTTTGATTGCGATGGCGTTGGTAGCCATGGCGTATTCGGGGGTCATCAACGGCTGAACCAATCGGGGTCACCAGTGTGGTGCTGCGCACACACGACTCGATTGCCAGAGAGGTAGGCCACAACGCGTTGGTACAACAAGAGTCTTTATTCAGAGCTCGCACTTCAGCACTGGTGCGTGGAATTATTGCCGCTTGTGCCCGCAACAATATTGTTTTTCCAATTTTTCCAAGTTTTTTAATTTTCCAATTTTCCAGTTTTCCCAAACACGATGGAATAATAGCCGGCAAAAGCCGGTGTTGTGAATGAACGCGTACGTATTTATATGTTGAAAAGCCAGATTTTGCTGGATCCCTTGAGAATTCCAAGCTTTGATGCACCAAATCACTCAATGGAGGCCGCCATCTTGCGGATGCGGAAGTATGCATAACAAATTGAAAAAAGCTCAACAGGAGTTTGTTTCACCTGCCTTTATTTGATTCACAATCTTATGCACCTCTAATTTGTAATTAGAATACTTTAAGACCAACCTCGGCCCGCACGGGCCTGGTTATCTTCAATGAAAATCGTCACCAAACACCAGAACCAATGAGATTCGAGCATTTGAAAAAATATTTCAAAAATCAAATCACTCAATGGAGGCCGCCATCTTCCAGATGCGGAAGTATGCATAAAAAAAATTGCGAAAAAGTTCAATAGGAGTTTGTTTCTCCTGTCCTTTTTTGATTCACAATCTCATGCACCTCTAATTTGTAATTAAAATACTTTAAGACCAACCTCGTTCCCCGGGCCCACACGGGCCCTGGTTATCTTCAACGAAAATCGTCACCAAACACCGGAACCAATCAGATTGATCGTTGATCGTCTGTTTGATCGTCTGTTTTGATCGTCTGTTTGCCGCGTTGCGAGCAAGGCCTTTGCCGCTTGCCGCGTCGCGAACGATTTGAAATCGAAGTTAAGTGATTGTTCCCATTTGTATTTTCGTTAAAACTGTATTTATTTATGGTGTTGTACGTATATTGTGTCCCGACGAAGATTTTTCGGTGCAAATCTTTCATACCTGTATTGAAAATCGTGTTAATTCGTGTCGTGTCTTGAGGCCTTGTACAGTGTGCACTGTACAACCTTGAGGCTTTGTTTTTGTCAGCGGTCCGTCGTTTGTGATCCAATAACTTTCGTTCTCTGTATTCCCAGTCTTTTCACCCATAGCCTACTTCCTTGTGTAAATCTCAACTCAAAAAAAAAAAAAAAAAAAAAAAAAAAACATTTCCTTCTCTGTTCTCATTCGTTTATTCATTCTTATTCGTTCGTTCGTTCTTCGACCACGTGTTTCTCCCCCATTTCCCCAGATAGTTTTCACTCATTAACCTTCAATGTTTACACTTTCCCCTCAAGTTATGTATTCCGTCATATTTTATAACACCTTTTTCTTCTTCTTCTTTAAAAGGCTGCTTTCGACTTGCTCACCAAATCAATTCATCCCAAAAAAAATATCCATCTCCTATAGTGCCTTTTTTCTACATTCCCTAAACTCTCCTGCACTCCATCCTCCATCCAGCGTCCTTAAACGTATTTTTAACTCGAAGGTCACAAGAAACTCATTTTGCAATAAATGTTCGTTTCCCATAAATCGTACACTTTCAAAAATCCAATCTCACCCCTCCCCTCCAAATCTTCCCCATAACCCCTCCCCTCCAAATCTTCCCCATCACCCCTCCCCTCCAAATCTTCCCCATCACCCAACCCTTTCAAATCTCCCCCCTTGCCCCCTCCCTCCTAAACTACCCCCTCACCCCTCCCCGCCAAGACGCCCCCTCGCCCCTCCCCTCCTAGACTCCTGCCTCACCCCTCCCCTCCAAATCTCCCCCATATCCCATCCCTTTCAAATCCCTCCCCTTGTCCCTTCCCTCCCAAACTCCCCCCTCACCCCTCCCCTTCAAATCTCCCCACCCTCATTGCTTCTCAATTTCCCCCCTCTCACTCCCCCTCCTCAAAGCGTCCTCCCCGCTTCTTCCCCCTTCAAACTCTCACCTCCATCTCCCCCAACCTTCTGCCTCGCTCTTCCCCCTCCTCAAATAACACCTCATTGTGGCTCACCCAATCACCATCAAACCTTTTGTCCGCCCCATCCTTCCCTTTCTCCGAGCTATTCTGAAATCTCTGACACACCTTCAACAGCTCTCCCTACCTCTTCCACCTCTTCCACATCTTACCCTACCCCTCCTCCCCCCTGTTCTGTATCTGATGCTCCCCCTTCCTCTTCATTAACGGTATGGACCTCAAACATCCGGGGCCTTCGTTCAAACTTAACTGATCTCTCCATACAGGTTGCTTCTGTCAAACCAGACGTGATCTGCTTAACAGAAACTTTCCTCCTTTATGATGTCTCTGATTCCATAGTATCTCTCCCGGGCTACTCCCTCCTCCGGTATGACAGACCTGAGCCTCGTCCTGGAGGCGGGGTTGCTATCTTTATCAAAAACTCTCTTCCTCACTCGCCCTGCACTGCACTCTCTCCACCTCACCCCCAGGAATACCTCTGGCTACGGCTTCCCCTTCGCTCCCACCTCTTGTTCATATGTGTGTTGTACCGTCCACCAAACAGTGATGACTCCATCTACATCTCGCTGTCTGATGATATGGACCAACTTCTATCTACTCATCCCAACTCTCTCTTCCTCATATGTGGTGATTTCAACTGTCATCATGCCAGTTGGCTGGGTGTGGGTACCTCTCTCACCAGCCATGGCTCCTCAGCAAAGGACTTCTGCGACTCACTGGGACTGACACAATCTGTCAATTCCCGACCCGGATCTCAGTCAACGGAACATCTTCTCTTCTGGACTTGGTTATGACTAACTTCCCTGAAAATGTCTGCTGCTCTTCTTCTGCTCCGATCGGATCATCTGATCATGTCCTTGTTAAAGTGGACATCTCTCTGACCATCCTCAGGGAGCCTGCTCAGCGTCGACGAGTCTGGCATTTCACTCAGGCCAACTGGCACGGTCTTCAAGCAGCCATCAATCATCTGGACTGGTCTCCCATCTCTACCACCTCTGACATCAACTCATCCTGGGAATTCTTCCAAAGTAAATTGCTCTCTCTCATGCACAGATTTATCCCATCTCGTCTTCAGTTGTCATAACCCTTCCTCCCGTCCATGGTACACGGAATCTTGTGGTGAGGCTGTTGCCCAGAAACAACTTGCCTTCGTCTCCTGGAAAGCAAATCCAACGGAAGGAAATCTCATTTCCTTTCACAAAGCCCGAAACAAGTGTGTGTCCACCCTCAGGAGAGCCAGGAAACAATATCTCTCCGTTCTCAAAACCGAACTCTCTTATCTGTCTCCCTCTTCCAAATCCTGGTGGCATCTGGTCAAATCCGTTTCTGGTGTTTGTTCCCCCTCCATCCCCTCCCTTACCTCAAATGGCTACACAGCTGACTCCGCACGTGAAAAAGCTGAATGCCTCAACTCTGTGTTTGCCTCTAAATCTTGTGTCCCAAACCCATCCCTCTCTGTACCCACCATACCCAGTCGTACCCTGCTGCTCCTGGACTCCGTGTCCTTTCCTCCTGAGAAGGTGGAAAAGTTTCTGTCAACCCTCGACTCTGATTCTGCAACTGACCCGACGGCATCAGCCCACGGGTCCTAAAATCCTGCTCTGCTGCTCTATCTCACCCTCTCTCTGTTCTCTTCACCCTCTCTTTTGCTCAAGGTCAACTGCCATCTGCTTGGAAATCAGCCAACATCACCGCTTTGCACAAAAAAGGTGCAAAAACAGATCCTAGCAACTACAGACCAATCAGCCTTCTCCCAATTATCAGCAAAGTCATGGAATCCATCATTGCTTCGGATATGAAATCTTTCCTCTTCTCCAATGGCTTGATCTCTGATCATCAATTTGGTTTTAGACCAGGTCACTCTACTCTGGACATGCTGCTTCTGCTGTCTCAACAATGGATGGAGGTCCTCAATGCCAAACAGGAAATTAGAGCTGTCTCCCTCGACATATCACGTGCCTTCGACACGGTCTGGCACCCCGCTCTGCTCACCAAACTCTCCTCCTTTGGTATCCATGGAAATCTCCACGCATGGCTGGCGGACTTCCTCTCTAGTCGTCGTCAACGTGTGGCCCTGAATGGGTTTCTCTCATCTCCTCTTCCTGTTCAGGCTGGAGTTCCCCAAGGCAGTGTTCTGGGCCCCGTGCTTTTTCTGGTCTTCATCAATGATCTCTCTCTGACTCTCTCGAAAATCCTCTCTATCTCTTTGCTGATGACCCCACTCTCTGCCGCTCCATTCCTCTTCCCTCAGATCGGCAGTCTGCTGCCTCCTCACTCTCTGAAGACCTGGACAAAATCACAGACTGGTCAAACAAGTGGAACATGTCTTTCAATCCTGACAAATCTCACACTCTTACTATGTCTCTCCGAAAAGATCGACTGGACAACCCTCCCATCTACTTTCTCAACAATCCTCTCCAAGAAGTTCTGTCGCTCAAGATTTTGGGTCTCACTATCTGCCATGATCTTTCTTGGGAAAACCACATTTCCAAGCTGGCCTCCAAAGCCAGTCGCCGACTGGGCATCCTCCGTCGTGCGAAGTCCTTCCTCGGCACACCTGAGCTCTTCACCACATACAAGGCTTTCATCCGCAGCTCAATGGAATACTGTTCTCCCCTATGGGCCGGTGCTCCTGCCTCACACCTAGCTCGGCTTCACGCTGTTGAAACCAAAGCTTTCAGAATTATTGGAATCTCCCGCGATGAAGCTATCTCTGAGGGCCTTTCACTCACTCACCGCAGGCAGGTAGGTGGTCTTTCTGTCTTCTACCGACTCCTCTCCGGCCTTGCACCCCCAGCTCTCTCTGTGCTCTGTCCCCCAAATATTCCTACAGGTCGCACAAGATCTGCCAGCAACCCTCTGATGGTTAAACTGCCGAAATCTCGGCTCTCTGCTCACCTTCACTCTTTCATTCCTCTTTTCTCCCGCCTCTGGAACAAACTCCCTCACTCCCTTCAATCCCACTCCTCCCTCCAGGTCTTTAAAACAGCTGTTCACCACCATCTATTATCTTCCCCCATCCAAAACCTTGATCTTTTCTACCCCCGCTAATTCACCCCAGATCCACCTTGTTTGAAATTCCAACTTCTTTCCTGGAAGTCCTGGCAGTGTCCATATGTTTTATACCTCTCCCACCGCCCCCTTCCCACGCCCCCCCCCCCCCCCAAAGCCCTCGCCCTCTCTCAGATCTCTCGATGTCTCCATGTCTCTCGGTCCCTGCTCTCAAATGTTGTGTTTGTGTCCTTCCCCCTCTCTCCCCATCTTGTCTACCGCTCCCTATGTTATATGTTTTATGTGTCGGTTTGTCTTTCTGTGTGATTAATGTTCGCTCTTTCACGAGCCTCGATCTTGTATACAAAAAAAAAAAAAAAAAAAAAAAAAAAAAAATCTGAAAAAATATTTTTAAAAAGCTTTTTACCACATTTCGGATGCTGAAAACGGCGTCAAATATTCTAAAATTGACGAAGAATTATTTTTTAGAAATCTCGCGGCCGTAGGGCATAGTTTATCACGGCCGGAAATATCCGAAGTTGAGACGGAATTCACCGAAATAATCAAGAAGAAACCACCGTTTAGAGGCCATTTTTCCCCGCAAAGCGGGGGTTGGCCTTTTTCGGGGACCGTGGTAGTTGTTGTTCTTTGGTCCCCTTTTTGAAGCAATGTTTTACGGCCGGATGCCCTTCCTGACGCCAACCCTTTTTGCCGACTTCAACGACAAACAGGGAATTACCCGTGAACTGGTACTCAATCAAGAATAATTAATCAAGAAATTAATCAAGAATTAATCAAGAATTAATCAAGAATTAATCAAGAAGGAAATTTTATAAATTTTAATCTCATCCAGAATGCAAATGGTGTCATTTTGAACTAGGTACGGTACCTACTACACCTACCTACTACCAACTACCTAACCTACTGATGCCATAGTGACCATATATTTATTTATATATATATATATATATATATATATATATATATATATATATATATAAGCAAAGATTTGCGGTTGGGAGTAAATCCAAATGACTCCATGGTAAGATCTGGTCAAACTAGTGGAACATGTCTTTCAATCCTGACAAATCTCACACTCTTACAATGTCTCTCCGAAAGGACCGACTGGACAACCCTCCCATCTACTTTCTCAACAATCCTCTCCAAGAAGTTCTGTCGCTCAAGCTTTTGGGTCTCACTATCTGCCATGAACTTTCTTGGGAAAACCACATTTCCAAGCTGGCCTCCAAAGCCAGTCGCCGACTGGGCATCCTCCATCGTGCGAAGTCCTTCCTTGGCACACCTGAGCTCCTCACCACATACAAGGCTTTCATCCGCAGCTCAATGGAATACTGTTCCCCCCTCTGGGCTGGTGCTCCTGCCTCACACCTTGCTCGGCTTCACGCTGTTGAGGCCAAAGCTTTCAGAATCATTGGAATCTCCTGCGATGTCGTCAACTCCGAGGGCCTTTCACTCACTCACCGCAGGCAGGTTGGTGGTCTTTCTGTCTTCTACCGACTCCTCTCCGGCCTTGCTCCCCCAGCTCTCTCTGTGCTCTGCCCCCCAATATTCCTTCAGGTCGCACAAGATCTGCCAGCAACCCTCTTCTGGTGAAACTGACGAAATCAAGACTCTCTGCTCACCTTCACTCTTTCATTCCTCTTTTCTCCCGCCTCTGGAACAAACTTCTCACTCTCTTCAATCCCAATCCTTCCTCCAGGACTTTAAAACAGCTGTTCACCACCACCTCTTATCTTCCCCCATCCAAAACCTTGATCTTTTCTACTCCCGTTAAATCACCCCAGATCCACTTTTTTGAAATACCGACTTCTTTCCTGGAAGTCCTAGCTGTGTCCATGTGTTATTTACCTCTCCCACCCCCCTCCCCCTTCCCGTGCCTCCTCCCTCCCAAGCCCCCCTCCCCTCTCCCATAGATCTCCCGATGTCCCTGCTCTCAAATGATGTACTTGTGTGCTTCCCCCTCTCTCCCCATCTTGTCTCCCGCTCCCTTTATTATGTCTTATGTGTCCGTTTGTTATTTTGTCATTAATGTTAGCTCTTACACGAGCCTCGATCTTGTGTACAAAAAAAACAAAAAAACAAAAAAACAAACAAAAAAAAACAAACTCGGAGACGACAATCAGATTTCAGCACAAACCGTGTTTAGCCATGTCAATCCATGTTCAGCCCAGGTCACGGGGCCATCTAGTAGAAACAAGGCCTTGGATCAAACGACAAAAAGATATACCTGTAAATAAAATTGCAGTCGTGAGAAACAAGGACAAGGGCGGGGTCTGCAGGCAGCAAATTTGATTGGTTGAGATGATGTAAAATGCCGTAATGTTTTGCGAAGTTCAGCGAAACGGAAGAGTTTTGTCAGTGCCAAAAGGCGATTTGTGTCCTACAGTGTTTAAATTTGTACATCAATTGAAATGAAATAAAGATTTTAAAGGTCGTAGAAAAACAATTCAGAATTTTACCGCCATTGATGCAGAGTCTTTTGTGCCACCTTGGTTAGCACATTTCATTAGTTATTGGTGTCTGTTGTTTGTGCCCTTTGTGACGTCTTTAAAAACAGTATGTTTCTTGTTTGGAATTATGTTAAATTTAGTTTGACTGCCAGACTGGCTCAATCTTTAAAATTTCTTCAACGGCTTTTCGCTTTGCGCTTTTCGTACCAGGATGACAGTTTACATCTAAATCGAGATTTGAACTCGCGTTAAACAACCCAGATGTGAGTGCGTGTTTATAGCTGGGCCCCATGTGATCTGCAATGCAACAGGGTGACATATGTTGGCAATCAAAGCCAAGCAACAAATAAAGCACCTCGGGGTAATTTAGTGTGGCTGATAAACAAAATGAATTTTATTGAAGAAAATAATTTCTTGGAAATTTCGATCATACCTCTCACACCCTTTCCTCCGCACAGACGGTCGTTCATCGCAACCAAGTTAATGAAGAAAATGAAGGGGTGTATAAGTTGTGAAAACTTTGCAATGCCAATAACAAAATAATCAGTTTCTAGCTTTTGATTGATGAACCAATTCGGTGATCCAATATGCAAATTCTTAAAATTTCAGGCCAATCAGATGAAAATGGATGATTTAACGTGACGCTGACCTTCGACCTTTTGAGTAAATTATTAATTTGTCTTCTCCATATTCTCGTCATAAAGCTTTGTTGAAAATTTGAGGACAACACCCAAATGATAAATTTACATTTCAGATCAATTGGATGAAAACTGATGATTTTATGTGACGTTGTCCTTTGATATTTTGTCAAAATTATTAATTTTTCCTTTCCATATTCTCAAAATAAAGCTTTGTCGAAAATTTGATGACAAAACCCAAATGGTAAATTTAAATTCCAGGTGAATTAGCAGAAAATTGATGATTTTTTGTGACGCTGACCTTTGAGCTGTTGACAAAATTATAAATTTGTCTTCTCCATATCTTACTATAATTCACCAAATGTCCGTCCGTCCGTTCAAAGCTACCGCAAAAACGGCTCAACCAATCGCAACGATATTTTGGGTGGGTATTCCTGAGACCCCTGGGAGTAAAATAGGTTATATTGTAGTGCTGCGCACACACGACTCGATTGCCAGAGAGGTAGGCCACAACGCGTTGGTACAACAAGTCTTTATTCAGAGCTCGCACTTCAGCACTGGTGCGCGGAATTATTGCCCCTTGTGCCCGCCACACGCGCCCCCCCAGAATTCCCGCGCACCTGAAGGGTGAGCTTGCGGGGAAGCTGGATGACCCGGCCGAAACGCCCCCTGGCGATGCGTGCAGGGCTGGGGGGTAGCGGAACGGCGGGGCTGGGGGGTGCCGGGGGTCTGACCGCTGGGGGGCGGCCTCGACGCGGAGGCAGAGCTGCTTGCGGGGGGTGGTCCAGATCGAGGTGGGCCGGCTTGAGGCGGTCCACTGAGATACGATCCGGGGCACTGCCGATGTCGATGGTGAAATATTTGTCCCCGGTCTCCAGCACGCGGAAGGGCCCGTCGTACGGGGGCCGTAGCGGTGCCCGGTGGGTGTCGTGCCGGAAGAAGGCGGACTCCGCCGTGCGAGGCCCCGGGGTGACGTGGGAGGACGGGCAATGGTGGTGTGCCGTCGGCACCAGGGAGAACCTCCGGGCGGTCTCCTGCAGGGTGGAGCCCTGTTGCGCCGCGGACCAAGGAGCCGTGGAGACGGGGATAAATTCGCCCGGTACCCGCAGTGGTTGCCCGAAGACCAGCTCCGCCGAGGACACACGCAGGTCGTCCTTGGGCGCCTTCCTGAGGCCCAGCAGGACCCAGGGGAGCCTGTCTGCCCAGCTGCCGTCGCGGAGGCTGGCCCGGAGCGTGGCCTTCATCGAGCGATGAAAGCGCTCGCACAGGCCTTTGGCCTGGGGGTGGTAGGCCGTGGTGCGGTGCAGTTGGATGCCGAGACCTTGCGCCACCACGCCCCAGAGCTCCGAGGGGAACTCGGGGCCGCGGTCGGACGAGATGTCCGAGGGGGCACCGAACCGGGCAACCCAAGTGGCAATGAAGGCTTGCGCCACATCAGCCGCAGACGTCGCCGCCAATGGCACGGCCTACGGCCACCGTGTGGTGCGGTCCACCATGGTGAGGAGGTGGGTGAACCCCCGCGAGGGGGGGCAGAGGTCCCACCAAGTCGACGTGGACATGGTCGAACCGACGCTCGGCACCGTAAATGGGGCCAACGGGGCCTGGGTGTGGCGGTGGACCTTTGCGCGCTGGCACGCGAGGCACGTCCTGGCCCAGTCGCGGACGTCCTTCCTGAGGCCATGCCAGATGAACTTCGCCGCGACGAGCTTCTGGGAGGCCTTCCTGCCCGGGTGGGACAGGCCGTGGATGGCGTCGAAAACAGTCGCTGCCAGCCAGCGGGCACGATGGGGCGAGGCCGGCCGAGGGAGACGTCGCACAGGAGGGCCGCGCCCGCGACGTCGAACGGCACCTCGGTGACGCGGAGGCCCGTGACGGCGGTCCGCAAGGCCTGGATGCCGGGGTCGGTGGTCTGGTCCTCCGCCATCCGGGCATAGTCGATCCTGAGGTGGACCGCGTGCGCGACGGACCGGGAAAGGCAATCCGCCACCGGGTTGTCTTTACCCACGACGTGACGGATGTCCGTCGTGTACTCGGACACGGCAGAGAGGTGACGCTGCTGCCGTGCCGACCATGGCTCAGCGACCTTGGCCATCGCGAACACAAGGGGCTTGTGGTCGACGAAAGCCGTGAACGGGTGGCCCTCGAGCAGATGGCGGAAGTGCCGGACCGCCAGGTGGAGCCCGAGCAGCTCGCGGTCGAAGGTGCTATAGCGGCGGTCATGCGGGCAAAGCTGCCGGCTAAAAAATGCCAGCGGCTGCCAAGCACCACTCACCCACTGCTCGTGCACCGCGCCCACCGTAAACCTCATCACGCGTCGGTGGTGAGGGCGATCGGTGCATCGGGCGCCAGGTGCACCAGCATGGTGGTTGGTGGCGTTGGCCAGGGCCAGCTTTGCACCCGCAAACGCCGCGGCCATCGGCTCCGACCAGGCGATGTCACCTTTGCCCGGCTTGCCCCGGAGGGCCTCGTGTAGGGGGCGGAGGAGCTGGGCGACGTGGGGCACGAAGCGGTGGTAAAGATTTACCATGCCCAGGAACTCCTGGAACCCCTTGATCGTGCGGGGGCGCGGGAAATCCCTGACCGCCTCCACCTTGGCCGGTAAAGGGATGGCCCCGTGCCTGGTGATGCGGTGCCCCAAGACGTCGATGGCGGCGACGCCGAAATGGCACTTTGCGGGGTTGATGATCAGGCCATGCTGGCCCAGGCGTTCGAAAAGCATGCGGAGGTGGAGCAGGTGCTCCTCCCGGGACGCGCTCGCGACTAGGATGTCATCCAGGTAGACATAGATGAAAGGTAAGTCGCACAAGACGCTGACCATGAGCCGTTGGAATGCCTGGGCCGCATTCTTCAACCCAAAAGGCATTCGCAGGAACTCAAAGAGGCCGAAAGGGGTGATGACGGCCGTCTTTGGGACATCGTCCGGTTGGACGGGGACCTGGTGGGAGCCCCGGATGAGGTCCACCTTCGAGAACACGGTCGTGTTCGCCAACCGGGTGGAAAAGTCCTGGATATGCGGGACCGGGTAGCGGTCGGGGGTGGTGGAATCATTGAGCCGGCGGTAGTCACCGCACGGCCGCCATCCTCCGCCGGGCTTCGGCACAATGTGCAGAGGAGAAGCCCAAGCGCTGTTGGAGCGCCGTACGATCCCCAGCCGTTCCAGCGTGGCGAACTCCGCTTTCGCCACGGCGAGCTTCGTGGGGTCGAGTCGGCGTGCCCGACCGGCGGCCCGACCATGGGGATATGGTGCTCCACCCCGTGTTTGACGGCCACCGCTGAGAAGGTGGGCCGCGTGAGGGCCGGGAAACTGGCGAGGAGGCGGGTAAACTCGTCCGCTGCCCGAAGCGTGCAGACTAACCTCGCCGGGAGGGAACCTTTCAGCAAGCCGCTTGGCAAGCCGCTCGGTGAGCCGCTCAGCGAGCTGCTCAACGAGCCGCTCAGCGAACAAGCGAGTGAGCTGAAGGTTTCGGCCTGGACGAGACGTCTGCGCTTAACATCGACCAACAGCCCATGCGCACATGGGAAGTCCACGCTGAGCAGGGCCATTGGCACGCTGGCGGTAATGAACGACCATTGAAAGCGCTGCCTTCCGAACCGCAGTGAGAGGCAACGCTTCCCGAATGTGCGGATGGGTGTACCGTTGGCGGCAAGCAAAGCGGGGCCCCGGCCCGCAGTTTGCTTGTCGGACATGGAGGCAGGGAGGACGCTTACCTGCGCTCCTGTGTCGCAAAGAAAACGGCGCCCGGACAAGGTGTCCTTGATGAACAGGGGCTGCCGGAATGGCCGACGCTCAGGGCCGCAAGTGAGAGCCGGCCAGGTCGTTTCCCGACCCGTCAAAAGAACACGGCGGGCGGCACGTTTTAGCCTTGCGGCCGAACCTGGCATGGTAGTAGCACCAGGTTTGCGGCGGTGGCGGCCGCGTCGGCTGTGCCGGCGGCGGTGGTGGTGGCGGCGGTGGTAGTGGGCGGGGCGCAGCAGCGGCCACGAGGGAAGCTGGGGGCGCTGGAGCCCTCCGCACCGGGAGCCACTACGGCAGCACTGTAAACCGACGGCGTGTCGCAGGCCACGAAAAACTTGTCGGCCTCTCCGGCCAGGGCGCGGGGTTCCGTGATGTTGGAACCGGCCAGCGCGAGGCGCACCTGTATCGGTAGCTGGCAGAGGAAAAGTGCGCGGAACAAGAAATCCGGGCGCTGGGGTCGTGTGTCGCCGAGGGCGGGGAGGTCCAGGAGGCGGTCGGCCCGTTCGATCTCTGTGAGCCCGAACGTGGCGAGGAGGAGACGTTTGAGCGCCTCGTACTTGTGGTCGCCCGGCGGGCGCCGAAGGATGGACACGACTCGGGCGGCAGTGCCGGGCCCGAGGTGGCGACCACGTGGTAGTACCGGGTCTCGTCCGCCGTGATGCCTCGGAGCTGAAATTGAGCTTCGGCCTGCACAAACCAAACGTCGGCTTGCGCTTCCCAAAACTCCGGGAGTTTGATTGCGATGGCGTTGGTAGCCATGGCGTATTCGGGGGTCATCAACGGCTGAACCAATCGGGGTCACCAGTGTGGTGCTGCGCACACACGACTCGATTGCCAGAGAGGTAGGCCACAACGCGTTGGTACAACAAGAGTCTTTATTCAGAGCTCGCACTTCAGCACTGGTGCGTGGAATTATTGCTGCTTGTGCCCGCAACAATATTGTTTTTCCAATTTTTCCAAGTTTTTTAATTTTCCAATTTTCCAGTTTTCCCAAACACGATGGAATAATAGCCGGCAAAAGCCGGTGTTGTGAATGAACGAGTACGTATTTATATGTTGAAAAGCCAGATTTTGCTGGATCCCTTGAGAATTCCAAGCTTTGACGCACCAAATCACTCAATGGAGGCCGCCATCTTGCGGATGCGGAAGTATGCATAACAAATTGAAAAAAGCTCAACAGGAGTTTGTTTCACCTGCCTTTATTTGATTCACAATCTTATGCACCTCTAATTTGTAATTAGAATACTTTAAGACCAACCTCGGCCCGCACGGGCCTGGTTATCTTCAACGAAAATCGTCACCAAACACCAGAACCAATGAGATTCGAGCATTTGAAAAAATATTTCAAAAATCAAATCACTCAATGGAGGCTGCCATCTTCCAGATGCGGAAGTATGCATAAAAAAATTGCGAAAAAGTTCAATAGGAGTTTGTTTCTCCCGTCCTTTTTTGATTCACAATCTCATGCACCTCTAATTTGTAATTAAAATACTTTAAGACCAACCTCGTTCCCCGGGCCCACACGGGCCCTGGTTATCTTCAACGAAAATCGTCACCAAACACCGGAACCAATCAGATTCGAGCATCTGAAAAAATATTTTAAAAAAGCTTTTTACCACATTTCGGATGCTGAAAACGGCGTCAAATATTCTAAAATTGACGAAGAATTATTTTTTAGAAATCTCGCGGCCGTAGGGCATAGTTTATCACGGCCGGAAATATCCGAAGTTGAGACGGAATTCACCGAATTAATCAAGAAGAAACCACCGTTTAGAGGCCATTTTTCCCCGCAAAGCGGGGGTTGGCCTTTTTCGGGGACCGTGGTAGTTGTTGTTTTTGGTCCCCTTTTTGAAGCAATGTTTTACGGCCGGATGCCCTTCCTGACGCCAACCCTTTTTGCCGACTTCAACGACAAACAGGGAATTACCAGTGAACTGGTACTCAATCAAGAAGAATTAATCAAGAAATTAATCAAGAATTAATCAAGAATTAATCAAGAATTAATCAAGAAGGAAATTTTATAAATTTTAATCTCATCCAGAATGCAAATGGTGTCATTTTGAACTAGGTACGGTACCTACTACACCTACCTACTACCAACTACCTAACCTACTGATGCCATAGTGACCATATATTTATTTATATATATATATATATATATATATATATATATATATATATATATGAGCAAAGATTTGCGGTTGTGAGTAAATCCAAATGACTCCATGGTAAGATCTGGTCAAACTAGTGGAACATGTCTTTCAATCCTGACAAATCTCACACTCTTACAATGTCTCTCCGAAAGGACCGACTAGACAACCCTCCCATCTACTTTCTCAACAATCCTCTCCAAGAAGTTCTGTCGCTCAAGCTTTTGGGTCTCACTATCTGCCATGATCTTTCTTGGGAAAACCACATTTCCAAGCTGGCCTCCAAAGCCAGTCGCCGACTGGGCATCCTCCGTCGTGCGAAGTCCTTCCTTGGCACACCTGAGCTCCTCACCACATACAAGGCTTTCATCCGCAGCTCAATGGAATACTGTTCCCCCCTCTGGGCTGGTGCTCCTGCCTCACACCTTGCTCGGCTTCACGCTGTTGAGGCCAAAGCTTTCAGAATCATTGGAATCTCCTGCGATGTAGTCAACTCCGAGGGCCTTTCACTCACTCACCGCAGGCAGGTTGGTGGTCTTTCTGTCTTCTACCGACTCCTCTCCGGCCTTGCTCCCCCAGCTCTCTCTGTGCTCTGTCCCCCCAATATTCCTTCAGGTCGCACAAGATCTGCCTGCAACCCTCTTATGGTTAAACTGCCAAAGTCTAGGCTCTCTGCCCACCTTCACTCTTTCATTCCCCTTTTCTCCCGCCTCTGGAACAAACTCCCCCACTCCCTTCAATCCCATTCCTCCCTCCAGGTCTTTAAAACAGCTGTTCACCACCATCTCTTATCTTCCCCCATCGAAAACCTTGATCTTTTCTACCCCCGGTAATTCACCCCAGAGTCCTTGCAGTGTTCATATGTTTTATTCCTCTCCCACCTCCCCCCCAAGTCCTCCCGATGTCCCTGCTCTCAAATGTTGTGTTTGTGTCCTTCCCCCTCTCTCCCCATCTTGTCTGCCGCTCCCCTTGTTTTTTGTGTTTTGTGTGTCGGTTTGTCTTTTTGTGTGATTAATGTTAGCTCTTTCACGAGCCTCGATCTTGTATACAAAAAAAAAAAAAAAAAAAAAAAACAATTGCGGCTTTGCAGTCGGGTACTTGTATTTACCGATATGAACAGTGATGTGGCTTTTGTTGAAATTCTACAAATACTGTTTATTCTACATACCAGGAGAGAGTAGATCGACTCCTGACGTACTCTTCCTATATAAACGTGCGGCTCCGAAGCAACATGGCAGCGTGTGCAAAGCGACTGAGAAACAGGTGTAGCGGCCGCTTTCGTGTTACAGATTCGGCGCGCACTCTTCACACATAAACGTGCGACTGAGAAAGATATGTAGTGGCCACTTCCGTTTTGCAGAATTCGATCTTTTTTCAAAATGGGTGCCATGTACCGTTTAGATTTTGATGATTTGCGTGTGATAAGATTTAACGGATGTTTATATGAATCGTTAAAAATACAAAAAGCCTTCAATTTCTGATATTTTGCCTTTTCATTTTTGGCCTCCCAATTGAAGCCCCGCCCATAGGGCGGGTACGGTTGCTAGTTATAATAAAGCTTTGTTGAAAATTTGATGACAAACCCAGGATGGTAAATTTAAATTTCAGGTCAATTGGATGAAAACTGATGATTTTAGGTGATTCTGACCTTTGACCTTTTGACAAAATAATGAATTTGTCCTCTCCATATTCTCAAGATAAAGCTTTGTTGAAAATTTGATGACAAAACCCAAATGGTAAATTTAAATTTCAGGTCAATTGGATGAAAACTGATGATTTTATGTGATGCTAACCTTTGACCTTTTGACTAAATTATTAATTTGCCTTCTTCACATTATCATCATAAGGTTTAGTTGAAAATTTGATGACAAAACCCAAAAGATGAATTTAAATTGCAAGTCAATTGGATGAAAACTGATGATTTTAGGTGATTCTCTCACTGATTTCTCTCATTGAAACCTGGCAACAACCACTGGACGACTTCTCACTCAACCTCACTACACCCAATGGATATTCTTACATCAATAAACCACGCTCGGAGGGCCCAGGTGGTGGAATTACCATAATTCACCGACAGGACATCAAGACCAACCTCATCTCCATCTCATCTGCTCCATCATTTGAACACCTGGCTTTTAAACTCTCAGGTCACACACAGTCAGTCATGGCTGTCGTCTACCGCCCTCCCAAACCACACCCATCATTCCTGTCTGACTTCTCCTACTTTCTGACCCAGCTATGTTCCCTCTCCCCCTCAATCCTCCTCCTTGGTGATTTCAATATCCACATGGACTCCACTGACTCCACAATAACCACTGACTTCACTGATTTACTCACCTGCTTTAACCTCACTCAACATGTCAACTTTCCTACCCATAACCGTGGTCACATTCTGGACCTTGTCTGCTCCACTGGATTAATTTTGCACCATCTCTCTGGCTCCGACCTCACCCTCTCTGACCACTTAGCCATCACGATGACCATCAACATCCCCACCCCAGCACCAAGGCATTATCGCACTATCAACTTCCGTAAGCTAAACGCTCTTTCACCTCCCTCATTCTCATCCACCCTCTCTGATAAAATGTCCACTTCTCCCTTCGTTGACCTCCACACCCCTTCTGACCTCACTGACTACTACAACCACACACTCTCCTCCTGCCTTGACCAGCTTGCACCTATAAAAACCAAAACAGTTTCTTTCACCCATTCTGCTCCCTGGTTTAACCCTGAACTCCGCCTGATGAAAACTCGTGCTCGCCAACTTGAAAGACTCCACAATAAAACAGGTCTCACAATTCACTCCCAAGCCTACAAGGACCACATACAACACTATAAAGATGCCCTCTCCCACGCCCGCTCCGCCTACCACTCTCAAATTATCCACTCTGGCTCTGGAAACCCAAAAGCACTCTTCTCTACAATAAACAAACTCCTCAGCCCCCTGAACACCACCACCCAGTCATTCAAAGGAGACAACTGCATCTCCTTCCTTTCATTCTTCCAAAGCAAAATGACAACATCTACAGCAGCTTAACCACCACCGCACCTGCTCCCCCTCAAACCACCTGCCCCCCCCATATCCTGCCAACCCCTGTCTCAGTTCTCCCCAGTCTCCCCTACTGACCTCTCTGAACTCCTCATAGGAATGAAAACTGCCACCTGCACTCTTGACCCCATCCCCTCCAGCTTTGTCAAGGCCTCCCTTCCTGCTCTCTCTCCACTTATCACTGCAACAATAAACTCCTCCCTGTCTACAGGCATCGTCCCACCATCCCTCAAAATTGCTGCTGTTACCCCCATTCTGAAAAAACCTGGACTCAACCCTGCCACCCTAAACAACTTCAGACCCATCTCCAACCTACCCTTTCTGTCAAAAGTTTTGGAACGCGCTGTCGCCACTCAACTCAAACATCACCTCTCTGCCAATAACCTGTATGAAACATTCCAATCTGGATTCTGCTCCAACCACAGTACTGAAACTGCTCTCCTCAAAATCACCAACGACCTTCTCCTCTCCTCTGACGCTGGAAACCTCAACATTCTCATCCTCCTCGACCTCAGCGCCGCCTTTGACACCATCAATCACGCCATCCTCCTCACCCCACTTGAAACCACCTTTAACATTACCGGCACTGCCCTCTCTTGGATCAAATCATACCTCTCTGACAGACGCCAGTTCATCTCCATCAATAACTGCAAATCCCCCACTGCTCCCCTCCCCCAAGGTGTCCCCCAAGGTTCAGTTCTTGGCCCCCTCCTCTTCATCCTTTACCTGTCCCCCCTTGGTCACTTAATCCGCCGTCATGGTCTCCAATTCCACTGCTTCGCCGATGACATCCAGCTTTTCATCTCCACCAGGTCCATCTCCACCGCCATCCACTCGATCCTGACAATCTGCATCACTGAAATAAAATCCTGGCTTCAAATCAACTTCCTCAAACTTAACTATGATAAATCTGAAATAATCATCATTGGCCCAAAAACGCTCACCAAATCCACCCATAACTTTGCCCTCAACATCGACGGTTTCCCAGTATCCACCTCCCCTCACATCCAGAATCTTGGCATCGTCTTTGACCAAACCCTCTCCTTCGACAAATACACTAAACAGATCACAAAGACAGCCTTCTTTCACCTGATAAACATCGCCCGTCTCCGTCCATCCCTC
The DNA here is from genome assembly GCF_964187855.1 of Myxine glutinosa. Lineage (NCBI taxonomy): Eukaryota > Metazoa > Chordata > Myxini > Myxiniformes > Myxinidae > Myxine > Myxine glutinosa. The sequence goes on along the minus strand of NC_136267.1, from coordinate 20,601,828 downwards.
TCCTCCACGGCTGCAGAAACCCTCATCCACGCCTTCATCACCACCTGTCTGGACTACTGCAACAGCCTCCTCTATGGTTCACCTTCAATAACCACCAATAAACTCCAATACATTCAGAACTCCGCTGCCCGTCTACTCACCCATTCCCGGACCCGTGACCACATCACCCCCGTCCTTTACAAGCTTCACTGGCTCCCCATCCCCCAGAGAATCCAGTACAAAATCCTCCTCTTGACCTACAAAACCCTCCATAACCTGGCCCCATCCTACCTGACTGACCTCCTCTCCAGACACACTCCCACCCGCAACCTCCGCTCTGCTGGTACCAACCTCCTGACCCTCCCCCCATGCAGACCAAATTCAGATCCTGGGGGGACAGGGCCTTCTCCATCGCTGCTCCCACCCTCTGGAACTCACTACCTCACACCATCAGAGACTCCTCCTCACTCACCACATTCAAAGCATCACTCAAGACCCACCTGTTCAACACTGCATTCAACATTTAACCCACAGCATTTACCTGACTATCTCTTTTCCTTCTCCTTCCTTTTGCTTTGATTATTTACCTATTGATTTTTGTCTTTTTGCACTTGTGTTTTTGTACTCTGTCAAAGCGCCGGTGGGCTTCTTGAAAAGCGCTATATAAAATAAATGTATTATTATTATTAATATTATTATTCTGACCTTTGACCTTTTGACAAAATAATTAATTTGTCCTCTCCATATTCTCAAAATAAAGCTTTGTCGAAAATTTGATGACAAAACCCAAATGGTAAATTTAAATTTCAGGTGAATTAGAAGAAAATTGATGATTTTTTGTGACGCTGACCTTTGAGCTGTTGACAAAATTATTAATTTGTCTTCTCCATATCTTACTATAATTCACCAAATGTCCGTCCGTCCGTTCGAAGCTACGGCAAAAACGGCTCAACCGATTGCAACGATATTTTGGGTGGGTATTCCTGGGACCCTTGGGAGTAAAATAGGTTATGTTGTTTTTCCAAATTTTCCAAGTTTTCTAATTTTCCAATTTTCCAGTTTTTCCAAACACGATGGAATAATATTTACCGATATGAACAGTGATGTAGCTTTTGTTGAAATTCTACAAATACTGTTTATTCTACATACCAGGAGAGAGTAGATCGACTCCTGACGAACTCTTCCTATATAAACGTGCGGCTCCGAAGCAACATGGCAGCGTGTGCAAAGCGACTGAGAAACAGGTGTAGCGGCCGCTTTCGTGTTACAGATTCGGCGCGCACTCTTCACACATAAACGTGCGACTGAGAAAGATATGTCGTGGCCACTTCCGTTTTGCAGAATTCAATCTTTTTTCAAAATGGGTGCCATGTACTGTTTAGATTTTGATGATTTGCGTGTGATATGATTTAACGGATGTTTATATGAATCGTTAAAAATACAAAAAGCCTTCAATTTCTGATATTTTGCCTTTTCATTTTTGGCCTCCCAATTGAAGCCCCGCCCATAGGGCGGGTACCGTTGCTAGTTATAATAAAGCTTTGTTGAAAATTTGATTACAAACCCAGGATGGTAAATTTAAATTTCAGGTCAATTGGATGAAAACTGATGATTTTAGGTGATTCTGACCTTTGACCTTTTGACAAAATAATGAATTTGTCCTCTCCATATTCTCAAGATAAAGCTTTGTTGAAAATTTGATGACAAAACCCAAATGGCAAATTTAAATTTCAGGTCAATTGGATGAAAACTGATGATTTTATGTGATGCTGACCTTTGACCTTTTGACTAAATTATTAATTTGCCTTCTTCACATTATCATCATAAGGTTTAGTTGAAAATTTGATGACAAAACCCAAAAGATGAATTTAAATTGCAAGTCAATTGGATGAAAACTGATGATTTTAGGTGATTCTCTCACTGATTTCTCTCATTGAAACCTGGCAACAACCACTGGACGACTTCTCACTCAACCTCACTACACCCAATGGATATTCTTACATCAATAAACCACGCTCGGAGGGCCCAGGTGGTGGAATTACCATAATTCACCGACAGGACATCAAGACCAACCTCATCTCCATCTCATCTGCTCCATCATTTGAACACCTGGCTTTTAAACTCTCAGGTCACACACAGTCAGTCATGGCTGTCGTCTACCGCCCTCCCAAACCACACCCATCATTCCTGTCTGACTTCTCCTACTTTCTGACCCAGCTATGTTCCCTCTCCCCCTCAATCCTCCTCCTTGGTGATTTCAATATCCACATGGACTCCACTGACTCCACAATAACCACTGACTTCACTGATTTACTCACCTGCTTTAACCTCACTCAACATGTCAACTTTCCTACCCATAACCGTGGTCACATTCTGGACCTTGTCTGCTCCACTGGATTAATTTTGCACCATCTCTCTGGCTCCGACCTCACCCTCTCTGACCACTTAGCCATCACGATGACCATCAACATCCCCACCCCAGCACCAAGGCATTATCGCACTATCAACTTCCGTAAGCTAAACGCTCTTTCACCTCCCTCATTCTCATCCACCCTCTCTGATAAAATGTCCACTTCTCCCTTCGTTGACCTCCACACCCCTTCTGACCTCACTGACTACTACAACCACACACTCTCCTCCTGCCTTGACCAGCTTGCACCTATAAAAACCAAAACAGTTTCTTTCACCCATTCTGCTCCCTGGTTTAACCCTGAACTCCGCCTGATGAAAACTCGTGCTCGCCAACTTGAAAGACTCCACAATAAAACAGGTCTCACAATTCACTCCCAAGCCTACAAGGACCACATACAACACTATAAAGATGCCCTCTCCCACGCCCGCTCCGCCTACCACTCTCAAATGATCCACTCTGGCTCTGGAAACCCAAAAGCACTCTTCTCTACAATAAACAAACTCCTCAGCCCCCTGAACACCACCACCCAGTCATTCAAAGGAGACAACTGCATCTCCTTCCTTTCATTCTTCCAAAGCAAAATGACAACATCTACAGCAGCTTAACCACCACCGCACCTGCTCCCCCTCAAACCACCTGCCCCCCCCCCCATATCCTGCCAACCCCTGTCTCAGTTCTCCCCAGTCTCCCATACTGACCTCTCTGAACTCCTCATAGGAATGAAAACTGCCACCTGCACTCTTGACCCCATCCCCTCCAGCTTTGTCAAGGCCTCCCTTCCTGCTCTCTCTCCACTTATCACTCCAACAATAAACTCCTCCCTGTCTACAGGCATCGTCCCACCATCCCTCAAAATTGCTGCTGTTACCCCCATTCTGAAAAAACCTGGACTCAACCCTGCCACCCTAAACAACTTCAGACCCATCTCCAACCTACCCTTTCTGTCAAAAGTTTTGGAACGCGCTGTCGCCACTCAACTCAAACATCACCTCTCTGCCAATAACCTGTATGAAACATTCCAATCCGGATTCCGCTCCAACCACAGTACTGAAACTGCTCTCCTCAAAATCACCAACGACCTTCTCCTCTCCTCTGACGCTGGAAACCTCAACATTCTCATCCTCCTCGACCTCAGCGCCGCCTTTGACACCATCAATCACGCCATCCTCCTCACCCCACTTGAAACCACCTTTAACATTACCGGCACTGCCCTCTCTTGGATCAAATCATACCTCTCTGACAGACGCCAGTTCATCTCCATCAATAACTGCAAATCCCCCACTGCTCCCCTCCCCCAAGGTGTCCCCCAAGGTTCAGTTCTTGGCCCCCTCCTCTTCATCCTTTACCTGTCCCCCCTTGGTCACTTAATCCGCCGTCATGGTCTCCAATTCCACTGCTTCGCCGATGACATCCAGCTTTTCATCTCCACCAGGTCCATCTCCACCGCCACCCACTCGATCCTGACAAACTGCATCACTGAAATAAAATCCTGGCTTCAAATCAACTTCCTCAAACTTAACTATGATAAATCTGAAATAATCATCATTGGCCCAAAAACGCTCACCAAATCCACCCATAACTTTGCCCTCAACATCGACGGTTTCCCAGTATCCACCTCCCCTCACATCCGGAATCTTGGCATCGTCTTTGACCAAACCCTCTCCTTCGACAAATACACTAAACAGATCACAAAGACAGCCTTCTTTCACCTGATAAACATCGCCCGTCTCCGTCCATCCCTCTCCTCCACGGCTGCAGAAACCCTCATCCACGCCTTCATCACCACCTGTCTGGACTACTGCAACAGCCTCCTCTATGGTTCACCTTCAATAACCACCAATAAACTCCAATACATTCAGAACTCCGCTGCCCGTCTACTCACCCATTCCCGGACCCGTGACCACATCACCCCCGTCCTTTACAAGCTTCACTGGCTCCCCATCCCCCAGAGAATCCAGTACAAAATCCTCCTCTTGACCTACAAAACCCTCCATAACCTGGCCCCATCCTACCTGACTGACCTCCTCTCCAGACACACTCCCACCCGCAACCTCCGCTCTGCTGGTACCAACCTCCTGACCCTCCCCCCATGCAGACCAAATTCAGATCCTGGGGGGACAGGGCCTTCTCCATCGCTGCTCCCACCCTCTGGAACTCACTACCTCACACCATCAGAGACTCCTCCTCACTCACCACATTCAAAGCATCACTCAAGACCCACCTGTTCAACACTGCATTCAACATTTAACCCACAGCATTTACCTGACTATCTCTTTTCCTTCTCCTTCCTTTTGCTTTGATTATTTACCTATTGATTTTTGTCTTTTTGCACTTGTTTTTTTGTACTCTGTCAAAGCGCCGGTGGGCTTCTTGAAAAGCGCTATATAAAATAAATGTATTATTATTATTAATATTATTATTCTGACCTTTGACCTTTTGACAAAATAATTAATTTGTCCTCTCCATATTCTCAAAATAAAGCTTTGTCGAAAATTTGATGACAAAACCCAAATGGTAAATTTAAATTTCAGGTGAATTAGAAGAAAATTGATGATTTTTTGTGACGCTGACCTTTGAGCTGTTGACAAAATTATTAATTTGTCTTCTCCATATCTTACTATAATTCACCAAATGTCCGTCCGTCCGTTCGAAGCTACGGCAAAAACGGCTCAACCGATTGCAACGATATTTTGGGTGGGTATTCCTGGGACCCTTGGGAGTAAAATAGGTTATGTTGTTTTTCCAAAATTTCCAAGTTTTCTAATTTTCCAATTTTCCAGTTTTTCCAAACACGATGGAATAATATTTACCGATATGAACAGTGATGTAGCTTTTGTTGAAATTCTACAAATACTGTTTATTCTACATACCAGGAGAGAGTAGATCGACTCCTGACGAACTCTTCCTATATAAACGTGCGGCTCCGAAGCAACATGGCAGCGTGTGCAAAGCGACTGAGAAACAGGTGTAGCGGCCGCTTCCGTGTTACAGATTCGGCGCGCACTCTTCACACATAAACGTGCGACTGAGAAAGATATGTCGTGGCCACTTCCGTTTTGCAGAATTCAATCTTTTTTCAAAATGGGTGCCATGTACCGTTTAGATTTTGATGATTTGCGTGTGATATGATTTAACGGATGTTTATATGAATCGTTAAAAATACAAAAAGCCTTCAATTTCTGATATTTTGCCTTTTCATTTTTGGCCTCCCAATTGAAGCCCTGCCCATAGGCCGGGTACGGTTGCTAGTTATAATAAAGCTATGTTGAAAATTTGATGACAAACCCAGGATGGTAAATTTAAATTTCAGGTCAATTGGATGAAAACTGATGATTTTAGGTGATTCTGACCTTTGACCTTTTGACAAAATAATTAATTTGTCCTCTCCATATTCTCAAGATAAAGCTTTGTTGAAAATTTGATGACAAACCCCAAATGGTAAATTTAAATTTCAGGTCAATTGGATGAAAACTAATGATTTGATGTGATGCTGATCTTTGACCTTTTGACTAAATTATTAATTTGCCTTCTTCACATTATCATCATAAAGTTTTGTTGAAAATTTGATGACAAAACCCAAAAGATGAATTTAAATTGCAAGTCAATTGGATGAAAATTGATGATTTGATGTGATGCTGATCTTTGACCTTTTGACTAAATTCTTAATTTGCCTTCTTCACATTATCATCATAAAGTTTTGTTGAAAATTTGATGACAAAACCCAAAAGATGAATTTAAATTGCAAGTCAATTGGATGAAAATTGATGATTTTAGGTGATGCTGACCTTTGACTTTTTGACTAAATTCTTAATTTTTCCTCTCCATATTCTCAAAATAAAGATTTGTTGAAAATTTGATGACAAAACTTAAATAGTAAAAAATAGTTATGGCCCGACAGCCGACACATACCGACACACAGCCCGACACACGAGTGATTGCAAAAGCCTGTCTCATGGTGCGTATGGCTAACTACCGGTCAGAGGTCATGCGCACTCCCCGTTGAGCTGTCACCTGGATTCGAATCCCGACCCGGCTTTAAACGGTCATCCTGGTGTTTGTTTAGCCGGACGACCGATCTGGCAACGCCCGTCGTTCGCGGTGGCTTTTGCGAAGAGTCGGCTAGTTATCTCCGGCACCCTGAACAAATTACAAATCCCTGGTAATGGCAAAGCACCCAGATTGGCCGAGCAGCACAGGCCATTGTGTAATGCCGATGGTACATTGATGACGATTATGGATCCATTGCAGTTGCAGGGCATTAACAAGGCATGGGCAGCGGATAAGAAGGTTGGTCTTCGACGCAGCCTCGGTGACGGGTTAAGCCGCAAATCTCCTTAGGACCTCTCATCCCATTGCGGCATTGCCGCCCCCATCTTTTTCTCGTCGCATCCCTCATCCCAAATCCGGCATCTTTCTCTCCCGAGCTGTTTGCCCAAGCGACACACAAAGCCTTGTTTGCCATCGCCAATAATCCGGTAAGAGTTGCTTGTCAGAGATGGCTTCAAAGAAGAAACTTCGTTTTTCCACCTCTTCTGCCACTTTTTCCACCTCCAGCAATGAAGGATGAATTACTTTAATAAAAAAACAAGTTTGTCAAGATCTGTTCATTGGCTCATTGAGGTTTACCTGCCGTGGTGTACCTATGTGTGTTATGGTATCATTTATGTTATCATTCGGCTAGCATGACACACTTGGTTTGAAGTAGGTGGACGTTATAGATTCCCCTGTGCCATTCGTTAAGAGTAGGCTAACCCCGAACAATTTTTTTTTTTAGAAAAAGAAGAAAAAGAAGAAGAAGAAGAAAAGGGATGTATTTGTGTAAAATAAGAATAATCATAACCCAGGTGGTCTGAGGTGCGTCGAGTCGAGGCAGGCAAGCGATCATTTTGAAATCGCCGGAAGTTCCGCATATTTCCGCAAGATGGCGCTCCTGCTCGCTCATTCGTGCAGTGAACGCAACTGAGATTTACAAGTTTCGTTCGGGTTTAAATTAATCATGCTGGACAAAACATTACAGAAACTGCCTTATTATAAGATTCGAAGTGCAGTAAAATTAAATATGAACGTTCGATGAAAAATAAAAAGTACGTCATGACGTCAGTGCGGCACGGGCTGAGGACTGAGGTAAGGGCGTCTGTCTCTGGCTGCATTATTAAGTTACGAGTCGGCGTTCTTCAGCAATTAATCGTTCGAATGTCGGAGATGAACACTTATTGGTTAACGTAACTCAACAGTTTTAATACATTAAATAGTTTGTAGTGAATTGTTTAGTTTGGTTGTGTTGGATCATTGGACGAGATGTTGAGTTTAAATCGTACACTGAGGACCCTACAAAACGTCCTGATGATTCCTCGACCTGTTAGCAATGGCTCCGCGGATCCTTTAAACTTAAAGGAACACGTCGACGTGCCTGGAGCCCGACATCCATCGAGTGTGCGCATACCCACCCCTTCCTGCACCTGAGGTATCCCGTGATGTGTATTTCGAGTTACGGGATTTGGGCCACGTTCCAAATCTCTCTTTCCCCAAAGTTTACTCGGCTGAAGTCGCTGCGATCGCCATGGGATTTCTCGAGTTTCCCTCAACTGCAGTGTAAGAGCTAAGAGCCCTCTCCTCCACGAGACGCCTCGAGGCATTGCGCGGGAGCGCCTTCCAAAAGGGGACCTGGTCACGTGACGTGGATATTACACCACTTTGTATGACTCGTGGTTTGGCCGTCCTCGACTCGAGGGACGAACATCATTTCAAAATCGATGCTTTAGCAACCAACGGTCCATTGGGCAGTCCTCTTCCACCTTCCACCTTCAACCTTCCACCTCCTCCCACTGCCGCACCACCTCCTTTTCCCCTTCCCCTCCAATTCATCCACCTCCACAGACTCCTACTTCCCATCCCCCTCATTTCCCCTTCCCTCCCTTCCCCTCACCTCCTTTCCCCTTCCCTTTCCCCCTTTGCTCCTTTTGCCCTCTCCTCCTTTACCCCTTCCCTCCTTTCCTCCTCCCTCTCCTTTCCCCCTCCCTCTCCTTTCCCCCTCCCTCTCCTTTCCCCCTCCCTCTCCTTTCCCCCTCCCTCTCCTTTCCCCCTCCCTCTCCTTTCCCCCTCCCTCTCCTTTCCCCCTCCCTCTCCTTTCCCCCTCCCTCTCCTTTCCCCCTCCCTCTCCTTTCCCCCTCCCTCTCCTTTCCCCCTCCCTCTCCTTTCCCCCTCCCTCTCCTTTTCCCCCTCCCTCTCCTTTCCCCCCTCCCTCTCCTTTCCCCCTCCCTCTCCTTTCCCCCCTCCCTCTCCTTTCCCCCTCCCTCTCCTTTCCCCCCTCCCTCTCCTTCCCCCCTCCCTCTCCTTTCCCCCTCCCTCTCCTTTCCCCCTCTCTCTCCTTTCCCCTTCCCTCTCCTTTCCCCCTCCCTCTCCTTTCCCCCTCCCTCTCCTTTACCCCTCCCTCTCCTTTACCCCTCCCTCTCCTTTACCCCTCCCTCTCCTTTCCCCCTCCCTCTCCTTTACCCCTCCCTCTCCTTTCCCCCTCCCTCTCCTTTCCCCCTCCCTCTCCTTTCCCCCTCCCTCTCCTTTCCCCCTCCCTCTCCTTTCCCCCTCCCTCTCCTTTCCCCCTCCCTCTCCTTTCCCCCTCCCTCTCCTTTCCCCCTCCCTCTCCTTTCCCCCTCCCTCTCCTTTCCCCCTCCCTCTCCTTTCCCCCTCCCTCTCCTTTCCCCCTCCCTCTCCTTTCCCCCTCCCTCTCCTTTCCCCCTCCCTTTCCTCCTCCCTCTCCTTTCCCCTCCCTTTCCTTTCCCACTCCCTCTCCTTTCCTCTCTCCCTCCATCCTCCTCCACCTTGTCCTCCCACTGCCACACCACCTCCTTTCCCCCTTCCCCCTCCAATTCATCCACCTCCACAGACTCCTACTTCCCATCCCCCTCATTTCCCCTTCCCATCCCTTCCACTCACCTCGTTTCCCCTTCCACCTCCTTTTCCCCTCCCCTCCTTTCCCCCTTCCCTCCTTTACCCCTTCCCTCCTTTACCCCTTCCCTCCTTTACCCCTTCCCTCCTTTACCCCTTCCCTCCTTTCCCCCTTCCCTCCTTTCACCTCCCTTTCCTTTCCCACTCCTTTCCTCTCTCCCTCCATCCTCCTCCCCCACACCTCCTCCTCATCCTCCTGCTGTCCTCCAACTGCCCCTCCTCCTCTCCAACTCCCCTCACTCCCAGCCCCCTCCTCATTCCCTCCACCTCCTCCATACGAAGTTGAAGTCAGTTTGTTAAATCGAAGCATTTTCATTTGAAAATGAGTTGGATGGGAATTGAATCCAAAATCCCAAGAGCAAATCTATTGATCATCAATGATGTGATTTATTTAAAAGGTAAACAGACGTTTGGTGATGACTTTTGCTTTCCCCGTTTGAGTCCTGATGCACGAGAGAGATTACAAAAGAGTAAATGTGATCCAAAGAAAGTGTTACTACCATGTATATAATTCCTTACACCGGTGGGTGATTCCAAAGGTCTTCAATGTCACTTCCACTGGGACACTTTAACGGCTAAGACTATAAACACGACCCCTGCCTCCCCGATACCCCCACTTACCCCTCCACACACCTCCCACTCCCTTGTTGGATTTTAAAAACAACCTCTGCCTCCCCGATACCCCACCTACCCCTCCCACACACCTCCCACTATCTCTTGGGATTGTAAACACAACACCTACCGCCCCCACACCCCACCTACACCTCCACACACCTCCCACTCCCTCCTTTACCCCCGCCAACTCTCCACTTTCTCAGGTTAAGAACATCGTCCCCAGATACAGACATTCTGCCCGAAGCACTGAGACAATGTCATATTTCAGTCTATCTCAAAAGGACCTCTTGATCTTTAACTGCCCTGAGCTGATGTCTCATAAGCTTTGTAATGGGTCTTCAAGGAACACCTCATCATTTATACGTTCAGAACAGACAGGCTGCTATTTAACGAACAGACGAGACGATTTATAATCCTTGTGTGTGCCCCGCCTTGGAAAAGTATTCAAAACTTCAGATTTTGGTTGAAAAACAAGCATCTCTCAAGTCTCCAGGGGAACCTGTGGTGCATGGAAATTGTAGTGAAGAAGAAGAAGAAGAAGAGGAAGGTTGAGTATTTTCCTATATTATAATGTGCATCATCGTGATGTCAGACGTTTTCAGTGATCATGTGAGGAAATTCTTTTACGTCATTTTGGTGCTTCATTGATGATATGAAGGTGTTGCGTCACGTCGTGGTATTGAGACTTAACGTGTGCAAACGATGGAATGCAAAGAGGGTATACATATATATATATATATATATCTCGATGTTGATTTTCAGGTTCTTCGAAGTCAACATGAAGATTGATTGAAGGGTGAAGAGTAGTTAAGGTTCATTCCAATGGTGATATTATCATCCACGACACTGCAGATTTGCAATGTCTTCCATTACACTTTGTAACAGAGAAACGGATGGAAGGACATGGGTTAAATTTGAGAGTGAGAAGGATCTGGGGGTGGTAATAGATTTGGAGGTAGTGCCTTCAGAAAGTATTCACACCGCTCAACTTTTTTCACATTTTGTTGTGTTACAGCCTGAATTGAAAATGGTTTTAAATTGAGATTTGTGGTCACTGACCTACACATAATACCCCATAATTTCAGAGTGGAATTTAATTATTTTTTTTCGAATTAAAAAAAAAAACAATTTAAAATGAAAGAGAGAAATATCTAATTTACATAAGTATTCAACCCCCTGAACCAATACTTCATAGAGGCACCTTTGGCAGAAATTTCAGCTTCGAGTCTTCTTTGGCACGTCTATCAGCTTTGCACATCTGGATTTGGGGAGTTTCTCCCATTCTTCCTTGCAGATTTGCTAAAGCTCTGTGAAGTTGGATGGGGAGTGTCGGTGACGAGCAATCTTCAAGTCTTTCCACAGATTCTTAATGTAATTCAAATCTGGGCTTTGGCTGGGTCACTCAAGGACTTTCATATTCTTGTTCTGAAGCCATTCCAGTGTTGCTTTGGCTGTATGCTTGGGGTCATTATCCTGTTGGAACGTACATTTTTGCTGCAGCCTTATGTTTTTTGAAATCTGAAGCGGGTTCTCCTCAAGGATTTGCCTGTATTTGGCTCCATTTTTTGTTCCCTCTGACCTTACAAGTCTCCAAATCCCTGCTGCTGAAAATCATCCCCATAGCATGATGCTGCCACCACCATGCTTCACGGTAGGTATGGTGTTAGATGGGTGATGAACTGTGCTCGGTTTACGTCAGACGTAGCGCTTTGCATTCAGGCCAGAGTTTAATGTTGCCTCATGCTCTCAAAATCTTTCATGTCTTTTTTGCAAACTCAGGTGTGCTGTCATGTACCTTTTTCTCAGGAGTGGCTTTGGCCATTTCCCCATACAGCCTAAATATGTGAAGTGCTGCAGAGACTGTAGGCCTTCTGGCAGGTTCTCCCATCTCAGCCAAGTAACTCTGTAGATCTGTCAGAGTAGTCATTGGGTTCTTGGTCACCTCCCTGACCAAGGTCCTTCTTGCCCAGGTGCTCAGTTTGTTCGGACAGCCAGCTCCAGGAAGAGTCTTGGTAGTTCCATATTCTTTCCATTTCCTAATTATGGGGCTCACTGTGTTCTTGGGAACTTTCAGCACTCTATAAATTGCTTTATACCCTTCCCCAGATCTATGCCTCCTCACATTTCTATCTCGGATTTCTACAGACGGTTCCTTTGACACCATGGTAGAATTTCTGCTCTGACATGAACTGTCAACTGTGGGACCTTATATAGAAAGGTGTGTTTCTAAATCATGTCCAATGAATTGAATTGGCCACAGGACAATTCCAAGAAAGTTGTAGAGACATCTCAAGGATTATTAAAGGAAATTAAATGCACCTGAGCTCAATTTGGAGGAACATAGCAAAGGGGTTGAATACTTATTGATTCAAGACATTTCAGCTTTTCATTTTTAATTATATTTTTATTCTATAAATATATTCCACTTTGACATTATGTGGTATTATGTATAGATCGGTGACAAAAAACATTCAATTCAATCCATTTTAAATTCAGTCTAACACAGGAAAATGTGAAACAAGACCGATAGTCCAACTTGGACTTCCGTTTCCGGTCCCTGGAGCAAGGAAGCGTCTTGGAGCTCTGCACGGCAGCAAAAGTTATAGTATTTTTTCCATTCGTGTTGTCGTCAATTTCTACTCGTTTTTTTATTGTGCATGTGTTGCAGGGTGTTTTCCAGTTGGTGTTGATTTGCAATTCTTGCAAACTTTTGTATAATTTAATCGTTTTCTGTCTCACCGCGTGCGTGGCCTGGTTTCTCTCGGCTTCCCTACCCCCATAGGTGTTCTGTGAATTTAAGTTCTTTCCTTCGCTGTATTGCTTATTTCTTAGATTTTCTCTTCTCCCCCTAACTTCCCCGAACATCGACCACTTGTCTAACGTTTTAAATCTCTTCAAAGTCTCTTCACGTCTCTTCTCGTCACGTCACGTCTCTTCAAAGCTGTCCATGCGCGCACGCTTTCGAAGTTAAGCAACTTTACAATTGGTTTTTGTCGAAACTGTATCTTTCTTTCGGTGTGCGTAACTATTGGTGTGTCTTTAATAGTATTCTTGGTGTTGGTTTTTCATACCTGTGTACAGAATCGTCGGTTAGTTCGTGTCGCATATTCTGACGCCTCGTGTAGTACTAGGAGGCTACCGTGTCTGACCTTGGCTTGAGGCTTTGTTTCTGTCTCAGCGGTTCTTCGATTGCGCTCGCAATTACTTTCGGTCTCTATTTTTCACGTTTCACGTTCGGTCTCTGTCTCTGTTTTCATCTCAACTATAAAAATAAAAAATAAAAAATCCCTTCTCTGTTCTTATCCGTTGTTCGTTCTTATTTGTTCGTTGGTGCTTCGACCACGTTGTTCGTGATCACACGTCGTTAAAAAATGTTTCAACTGTCCCCTGAAGAACTGTATTCTGTCATATACTATAACACCTTTTTCTTCTTCTTCTATAAAAGGATGCTTTCGACTTGCTCACCAAATCTATTCATTCCAAAAAAAAATTCCATCTCTTACAGTTACAGTGCCTCTTTCATCCATTCCCTAAACTCTCCAGAACTCCACCCATCCTTCAGCGTCCTCAAACGTATTTTTGATTCGAACGTCTCAAGAAACTCATTTTGCAATAAATGTTCGTTTCCCATTAATCGTACACTTTCTAAAATCCAATCTCACCCCTCCCCTCCAAATCTTCCCCATCACCCCTTCCCTCCAAAACTTCCCCATCACCCCTTCCCTCAAAAACTTCCCCATCACCCCTCCCCTTCAAAACTTGCCCATCACCCCTCCCCTCCAAATCCACCCCCTTGCCCCTCCCCTCCAAATCTTCCCCATCACCCATCTTTCAAATATTCCCCCTTGCTCCTCCCCTCCAAATCTTCCCCATCACCCATCCCTTTCAAATCTTCCCCCTTGCGCCTCCCCTCCAAATCTTCCCCATCACCCATCCCTTTCAGATCTCCCCCCACACCCCTCCCCTCCGAGATCCTCCCTCACTCCTCCCCTCCTAGACTCCCCTCTTACCCCTCCTCCTCAAAGCGTCCTCCCCGCTTCTTCCCCCTTCCAACTTTCACCTTCATCTCCCTCAACCTTCTGCCTCACTCTTCCCCCTCCTCAAATAACACCTCACTGCGCCTCACCCAATCACCATCAAAACTTTTGTCCACCCCATTCTTCCCTTTCTCCAAGCTATTCTGAAATCTCTGACACACCTTCAACAGCTCTCCCTACCTCTTCCTCCTCTTCCACATCTTACCCTACCGCTCCCCCCCCCTGTTCTGTATCCGATGCTCCCCCTTCCTCTTCTTTAACAGTATGGACCTCAAACATCCAGGGCCTTCGCTCAAACTTGACTGATCTTTCCATACAGGTTGCTTCTGATAAACCAGACGTGATCTGCTTAACAGAAACTTTCCTCCTTCATGATGTCTCTGATTCCTTAGTATCACTCCCAGGTTACTCCCTCCTCCGGTATGATAGACCTGAGCCTCGTCCTGGAGGGGGAGTTGCTATCTTTATAAAAACCTCTCTTCCTCACTCGCCCTGCACTGCCCTCTCTCCACCTCACCCCCAGGAATACCTTTGGCTACGGCTTACCCCTTCGCTCCCACCTTTTGTTCATATGTGTGTTGTACCGTCCACCAAACAGTGATGACTCCATCTACATCTCGCTGTCTGATAATAAGGACCAACTTCTATCTACCCATCCCAACTCTCTCTTCCTCATATGTGGTGATTTCAATTGTCACCATGCCAGTTGGCTGGGTGTGGGTTCCTCTCTCACCAGCCACGGCTCTTCAGCAAAGGATTTCTGTGACTCACTGGGACTGACACAATCTGTCAATTTCCCGACCCGGATCTCAGTCAACGGAGCATCTTCTCTTCTGGACTTGGTTATGACAAACTTCCCTGAAAATGTCTGCTGCTCTTCTACTGCTCCAATCGGCTCATCTGATCATGTGCTTGTTAAAGTGGACATCTCTCTGACCATTCTCAGAGAGCCTCCTCAGCGTCGACGAGTCTGGCATTTCACTCAGGCCAACTGGCATGGTCTTCAAGCAGCCATCAATCATCTGGACTGGTCTCCCATCTCTACCGCCTCTGACATCAACTCATCCTGGGAATTCTTCCAAAGTAAATTGCTCTCTCTCATGCACAGATTTATCCCATCTCGTCTTCAGTTGTCATACCCTTCCTTCCGTCCATGGTACACGGAATCTTGTGGTGAGGCTATTGCCCAGAAACAACTTGCTTTCGTCTCCTGGAAAGCAAATCCAACGGAAGGAAATCTCATTTCCTTTCACAAAGCCCGAAACAAGTGTGTGCCCACCCTCAGGAGAGCCAGGAAACAATATCTCTCCGTTCTCAGGACAGAACTCTCTTATCTGTCTCCCTCTTCCAAATCCTGGTGGTGTCTGGCCAAATCTGTTTCTGGTGTTTGTTCCCCCTCCATCCCCTCCCTCACCTCAAATGGCCACACGGCTGATTCCGCACGTGAAAAAGCTGAATGCCTCAACTCTGTGTTTGCCTCTAAATCTTGTGTCCCAAACCCATCCCTCTCTGTACCCAACGTACCCAGTGGTACCCAGCTGCTCCTGGACTCTGTGTCCTTTCCTCCTGACAAGGTGGAAAAGTTTCTGTCAACCCTCGACTCTGATTCTGCAACTGGACCTGACTGCATCAGCCCACGGGTCCTAAAATCCTGTTCTTCCGCTCTTTCACTCCCTCTCTCTGTTCTCTTCACCCTCTCTTTTGCTCAAGGTCATCTGCCATCTGCTTGGAAATCTGCCAACATCACCGCTTTGCACAAAAAAAGATGCAAAAACAGATCCCAGCAACTACAGACCAATCAGCCTTCTCCCAATTATCAGCAAAGTCATGGAATCCATCATTGCTTCAGATATGAAATCTTTCCTCTTCTCCAATGGCTTGATCTCTGATCATCAATTTGGTTTCAGACCTGGTCACTCTACTCTGGACATGCTGCTTCTGCTTTCTCAACAATGGATGGAGGTCCTCAATGCCAAACAGGAAATTAGAGCTGTCTCCCTTGACATATCACGTGCCTTCGATACGGTCTGGCACCCCGCTCTGCTCACCAAACTCTCCTCTTTTGGTATCCATGGAAATCTCCACGCATGGCTGGCGGACTTCCTCTCTAGTCGTAGTCAACGTGTGGCCCTGAATGGGTTTCTCTCATCTCCTCTTCCTGTTCAGGCTGGAGTTCCCCAAGGCAGTGTTCTGGGCCCTGTGCTTTTTCTGGTCTTCATCAATGATCTCTCTGACTCTCTTGAAAATCCTCTCTATCTCTTTGCTGATGACTCTACTCTCTGTCGCTCCATTCTTCATCCCTCAGATCGGCAGTCTGCAGCCTCCTCACTCTCTGCAGACCTGGACAAAATCACAGACTGGGCATACAAGTGGAACATGTCTTTCAGTCCTGACAAATCTCACACTCTTACGATGTCTCTCCGAAAAGACCGACTGGACAACCCTCCCATCCACTTTCTGAATAATCCTCTCCAAGAAGTTCTGTCACTCAAGCTTTTGGGTCTCACTATCTGCCATGATCTTTCCTGGGAAAACCACATTTCAAATCTGGCCTCCAAAGCCAGTCGCCGACTGGGCATCCTCCGTCGTGCGAAGTCCTTCCTTGGCACACCTGAGCTCCTCACCACATACAAGGCTTTCATCCGCAGCTCAATGGAATACTGCTCTCCCCTCTGGGCTGGTGCACCTGCCTCACACCTAGCTCGTCTTCACGCTGTTGAAACCAAAACATTCAGAATCATTGGAATCTCCCACGATGAAGCTAACTCCAAGGGCCTCTCACTCACTCACCGCAGGCAGGTTGGTGGTCTTTCCGTCTTCTACCGACTCCTCGCTGGCCTTGCCCCCCCAGCTCTCCCTTGGCTCTGTCCAGCAAATATTCCTACAGGTCGCACAAGATGTGCCTGCAACCCTCTTATGGTTAAACTGCCAAAATCAAGACTCTCTGCTCACCTTCACTCCTTCATTCCTCTTTTCTCCCGCCTCTGGAACAAACTCCCTCACTCTCTTCAATCCCACTCCACCCTCCAGGTCTTTAAAACAGCTGTTCACCACCATGTCTTATCTTCCCCCATCCAAAACATTGATCTTTTCTATCCCCGCTAATTTCACCCCAATTCCACTTTTTTGAAATACCAACTTCTGTCCTGGAAGTCCTTGGTGTCGTTGTGTTTGATACTTCTGCCACCCCCTCCCCCAAGCCCTCTCCCTCCCACACATCTCCCTGCTCTTAAATGTTGTGTGCCCTCAAGTGTTTGTGTGCTTCCCCTTCTCTTGTCTTCCGCTCCCTCTTTTTATATATTTTGTTTGTCTGGTTGATTTGTTTGTGAAGTAAATGTCAGCTCTTTCACGAGCCTCGATTCAGTATACCAAAAAAAAACAAACAAAAAAAAACGGCGTAGCCAGCCTTGTTTGATACTTTCTTTGAATAGGATAGTATGACGTGGGTGGGGATACCAGTTAGCAGTTAACAAATAATGTAAGTATTACATTTTTTTGACTTCGTGTGTGGACAACTGGTTCATGAATCACTTGGGTAAAAAAACGGCGAATGGCAAATGATGAACCAATAAATTCCATATTCCTGTACCACCTTCAGTCGCATGTGTGCCACCGTTGAGAGCCACACGTTGGCTAGAAGAGTAGAGGAAGTCAGTTAGCCATGTGTGGAGTTGGCCTTGGATGCTATCGGGCATAGGCAAAGAGTTTGGAGAGCAAGGCGGGATGCCAGACTATATCAAAAGCATGTGATGTTCAGAGAGACGGCCCTGATCCTTTGTCTGACATTGAGGGCCTCCATCCATTGTTGGTTGAGTAGAAGCAGCATGTCCAAGGTGGGGTGGGTGACCTGGTCTGAATCCAAATTGGTGATCTGAGATGAGGTTGGAGAAAAGGAATAATTTTATGTCAACTGAGATTATGGATTTCATGACCTTGCTGATGATTGGAAGTAAGCTAATAGGTCTGTAGGTAAGGGGATCAGTTTTTGCATCTTGTTACCAATCACCAAAGGAGAGGGTATTGCATTTTGGGTCCCTTTGTTTGTCTGTTTGTTTTTCCGCACAGAATGTGCTGATGTAGGCCACAAATTCCACCTTTTGGGATCCAGTAGTACACGGTGTACTATAAAGTATGTACAATTAGAATGTGAGTACGTATATAAAATGTGTACAATTAGAATGTGAGTACATCTATAAAGTATGTACAATTAGAATGCGAGTACGTCTATAAAATATGTACAATTAGAATGTGAATACGTCTCGAAAGTACGTACAATTAGAATGTGAGTACGTCTATAAAGTACGTACAATTAGAATGTGAGTACGTCTATAAAGTATGTACAATTAGAATGTGAGTACGTCTATAAAGTATGTACAATTAGAATGTGAGTACGTTTATAAAGTATGTACAATTACAATGTGATTACGTCTATAAAGTATTTACAAAAAGAATGCGAGTACGTCTATAAAATACGTACTATTACAATGTGATTACGTCTATAAAGTATGTACAATTAGAATGTGAGTAGTGAGTACGTTTATAAAGTACTAGCAGAAGTACCCGGCATTGCGGGGAGGGGGAGGGGCAAGGGGAGGGGAGGGGAATGGGGGGAGAGTGAGCCCCTTGGTAAAGCGAGCGATCTTCTTTTTTTTTCATAGCGTCATAGCGTTCATAGCGTTTCATAGCGTCATAGCGATTTTTTTTTTCATAGCGTCATAGCGATTTTTTTTTTTCATAGTGTTCATATCGTTCATAGCGTTCATAGCGTTTCATAGCGTCATAGCGTCATCGCGTTTCATAGCGTCATAGCGATTTTTTTTGTCATAGCGTTCATATCGTTCATAGCGTTTCATAGCGTCATAGCGTCATAGCGTCATATCGTTCTTAGCGTTCATAGCGATTCATAGTGTCATAGCGATTTTTTTTGTCATAGCGTCATATCGTTCATAGCGTACGTTTCATAGCGTCATAGCGTCATAGCGTCATATCGTCATATCGTCATATCGTCATCGCGTTCATAGCGTCATAGCGATTTTTTTTGTCATAGCGTCATAGCGTCATATCGTTCATAGCGTCATAGCGTTCATAGCGTCATAGTGTCATCACGTGATCGCTCTGAGCGAATCAGCGCCCACCTGCTCTGATTCCGTTGATTCCGTGCGCTGAAATGCGCTGAGGTAAATATGAATAAAAAATATGGATCGTCAAATATTTTGAGTTCGGCCATGTTCGTCCCAGGCTCAATGGCCATGTCTATGTCAAATATCAAGCACGTAAGCCTCTCCGTTTAGGAGTCTTTCGGTAACATTACACACACACACACACGCACACACGCGCGCGCACGCGCACACACACACACACACACACACACACACACACACACACACACACACACACACACACACACACACACACACACACACACACACAAACTGTGTTTTATATATATAGATGTACAATTACAATGTGATTACGTCTATAAAGTATGTACAATTAGAATGTGAGTACGTTTATAAAGTATGTACAATTACAATGTGATTACGTCTATAAAGTATGTACAATTAGAATGTGAGTACATTTATAAAGTATGTACAATTACAATGTGATTACGTCTTATAAAGTATTTACAAAAAGAATGCGAGTACGTCTATAAAATACGTACTATTACAATGTGATTACGTCTATAAAGTATGTACAATTAGAATGTGAGTACGTTTATAAAGTATGTACAATTACAATGTGATTACGTCTATAAAGTATGTACAATTAGAATGTGAGTACGTTTATAAAGTATGTACAATTACAATGTGATTACGTCTATAAAGTATTTACAAAATGAATGCGAGTACGTCTATAAAATACGTACCATTACAATGTGATTACGTCTATAAAGTATTTACAAAAAGAATGCGAGTACGTCTATAAAATACGTACTATAAAACCACACAACACATGTCTGGGCAAGGGTATGCAATCTTTGATTGCATGTTCTAGTTCATGTAATGCACGGAAGATGTTGGCCGATTCCGAAGCAGATGGAAGATGACCAAGGGAAATGACAATGTGGAAAGGACAGAGTAGTAGTATGTGCAAGAGAAGCAGAGCAGGTTTTTATCTGCAATGTGTCGCAGGTTTACAAGAGTTCTGCACGGGTGTTGTTACCTCAGCCACCAAAGGTTGGTGGAGGCTATGTTTTCACATCTGTCTGTCTGTCTCTGTTTTTGTCCCCTGTAGAACCGTGGAGCGAAAGGGGGACTATGGTTTTCCCCTCCGTCCGTGCGTGCGTAAGCGAAGGACCGAATTCTAATTTGGTGTGTGGGTGCAACCCACGTCAAAATCCAAGATGGCCGCCGCCATGTATGTCTGACGCCATGTATGTCTGAACCTTGTGAGAGGAATATCTTGAAAAATAAACGAACTACTAACTTCTAATCTGGTGTGTGGGTGTATCTAGGCATAAGGAAGAACGCTATTGAAAATTGGGTCGCCACGTCAAAATCCAAGATGGCCGCCACCATATATACGTCTGAACCTTGTGAGCGAAATATCTTGAAAAATAAACGAACTACTAACTTCTAATCTGGTGTGTGGGTGTATCTACGCATAAGGGAGAACGCCATTGAAAATTGGGTCGCCACGTCAAAATCCAAGATGGCCACCGCCATGTATGTCTGAACCTTGTGAGTGGAATATCTTGAAAAATAAGCGAAGTACCAACTTCTAATCTGCTGTGTGGTTGTATCTAGGCATAAGGAAGAACGCTATTGAAAATTGGGTCGCCACGTCAAAAATCCAACATGGCCGCCACCATATATATGTCTGAACCTTGTGAGCGAAATATCTTGAAAAATAAACGAACTACGAACTTCTAATCTGGTGTGTGGGTGTATCTACGCATAAGGGAGAACGCTATTGAAAATTGGGTCGCCACGTCACAATCCAAGATGGCAGTCTTGCGTCTTCCACTTTGTCAACTCATCACTTCACCGACGGGGGACCTAGGCGTAACTCTTGTTGAACAATATATCTCAGAATTGTGGATGGATTGGGCCGAAATTTGGTGGAGAGGTTGGGTTATATGACAAGGATGAAATGGTGACATTTTGATGAAGATCCGAATCTGTATACTGGAGCTTTTAAAGTGATTCCACACCATTGAGTGATAGGCCCCAAAAACGATATATTGTATGATGTTTTAAAAAGTTGAAGCCAAATTATGACACCTTGGTGAATGAGTTGGTTAGGCGACAAGAACAAACCATTAGATTTTAGTTCAGGTCCGAATCCAGATCTGACCTATCAGTGGATACAAAACAAAGCCTGGTGTTGGCTTAGCGGTTAGGGTGCCGGCTTGGGATCCTAGGATCCTGGGTTCGAATCCCGGTCGATCGCTGAATTGATGCCAGGGGGGTTGACTCAGCCTGTCATTTTTCCGAGGTAAGCAAATTGAATACCAGTTCACTGGGAATTCCCTGTGTGTCGCAAAAGGCGACTATCAGGGTTGGCGGCAGGAAGGGCATCCGGCCGTAAAACATTGCTTCAAAAAGGGGACCAAGGTGCCCAAAAAGGCCAACCCCTGCTCTGCAGGGAAAAATGGCCTCTAAAGGTGGTTCAGTGGATACAAAACATAAACTGTTATGCCTTATGTGCTCGCCCAAGTGCCGTTCTAGTGGTTCTTATTGGGGTCGATTTTTGAAATGTGCACCCATTGGTCGGACCCCACCCACATTTGTCGCTTGACTCCACCCACCCTGGCCATGGCACCCAGACAAAATAATATGGCCGCCATCTTGGTTTTCTATTTGGCCAAAGACATCAGGTCTGTAGGCCTCTGCTGATTATATACTGCCTGTGTTTGTTGCATCAGATTTATATTGGCTTTGTTTGGGTCAAGTGTTACTCACGATGAGGTACCCAAAAAATCAAATCTATGTCGAATTAAAATTATTGGTGAGGTTTAATCAAGCTTGTCAGCAAGCATGGTACGTGGCTACCGAAAAAAAATAACATTACTTAGTTTTTTGAACGGCCCCATATTGGGGTGAGGCAATCTGTGATCGTGTGACGAATCGGCTCGTTTTGATATCACCGTTGGAGACGCTGTCATGGGTGAGAGGTGTCGAGTTAATCTTTAAATAGTGCATTAAATGTGTGTTTCCCAATCGGCCCGTTGCCGGATTTTGTTGCAGGTTGTGACCACAGTGCGGTCGGTCATTCTTGTTAGGACACGTGAGCTGATCTCATCCGGTCCAGTAGCAGAGTCAAGAGTCAAGATTTGAAATAACCTTCTTCACCTTGTCAGGTGCAAAATATACAGAGTCCAGTAGCAGTTTGGTACAACAGGGAAGGGTGGGTACAGAGAATGAGTGGCTGGGGACACAAGATTTGGAGGCAAACAGTATTGAGGCATTTGGCTTTCTCACATGCAGAGTAGATTGTGGTGCCATTGGAAGTGAGGGACCGGATGGAAGGGGAGCATGCACCTACGACAGACTTAAGGCACCACCAGGTGTTAGAGGAGGGAGACAAGTTTGAAAATTCATTCTTGAAGTTCATATGTTCTTTTCTGGCCCACCTGGGAGTGGACACACCTGCTATGGAGTTTCTGAAATTTCCTGAGATTGCCTTCAGTCGAATTAGCTTTCCAGGAAGTGAAGGCAAGTTGTTTCAGAGCAACTGCCTCACCACAGTATTGAGTGTATCATGGGTGGAAAGTAGGGTTGGATAATGGAAGATGAGATGGGATGAATATGGATGAGAGAGAGCAGGTTTCTGTGGAACAATTCCCAGGTTGAGTTCACATCAGGGGCGGTAGATATGGAAGACCAGTCCTGAAGAGAGATGGTTGCTTGTAGTCCCAGCCAATTTGTCTGAGTGAAATTCCAGACTTGCCAATTCCCTTGTATTTCTTAGATTGCTATTTAATTGTCATCTCAACGTATTCCAATAGATTGAAATAAAAAGTACAAATTAAGCAGGAATTGGTCAATGTTGTAGAACTCTCTATTGAAGGTCGTGGAACTCTCCTGAACTTCCCCGATTGTTTACCATCATTTGGTGGTGTGAGCCAAATATTGGGGAAATAAAATGGATGCAAAATAGGAATGGCGAGGATACGAGTGAAAGGTGTGATTGGAGGAGTTGGTGGGGTAAGAGGATGTTTTTTAAGGCTGCAGTGTGCACACGCCTGGGGAAAGGGGATCAATTCCTTCCTTTTATTTGTATTTATTCCAGGCTGACTTTAAACCCGAGCTCTTTTGTTCTTTGCATATGTGGGACCACCTCCCAGAAGCTGTGCTATCCCACACTTTCCTCCAGGGCTTCAGCAGTAAAGTGTCAACCTCCATCCTTATCCACAATCTTTATTACCCACATTAACGCTCGGGTGACACCGTCACAATTTCGGTCTTCGAGGCCGGCCGATAGGCACAGTTGTGACCGGAAGGGACGAGGTTCTCCTGACCACGTGGCCCTTGACTTGGTTTGTCCGCACAATGTGGGCGCTTTCAGGATGAACTTTAGCCGGGGAGCCTTTGGGCGCCCCAGTCTGATACTGCCGCCCACGCGCAGAACAACTTGTGAGTGCACGTGGGTCCCGGCGGTCCCACTGGCCTAGCGCTACCATGTTTAGACAGCGAACTCCGTCCCCGGGCACCGGCACCTACTCCCGGAAGCAAGAGAGATCAGCAGTGCCGGGCATGGTAGGGCACCCGCGGAGCCCAGGCGGACCGGGGACGCGCGAGCCTACGCGTTAGCGGGCTACGGCGGAATCAATGGCTTCAGCCACGTCCGGGCCGATATTCGGCCCGGCCGCACCGGGAATGAACTGGTTCGACGCCCGCGCCAGAGAGGTCGCGGGCGACTGAGATGTGTTAACAAATTAATTAATTAATTTGAGATGTCCGATTCCTAGTGTTTGGAAATTTGGAAGAGCTTGACCCTAGCCTTTCCCTTGCGACGGCAAGGAGGAACTTAACACTTGACACTTAAGCTTAGTTTGAAGTACACCCTGCCAGCGCTCCCGGTGGGACGGCAGGGCAACCAGAAGGGACGAGGTTCTCCTGACCACGTGGCCCTCGATCTGGGAAGCGAGAGGCGTTCCATTAGTGGACGCGCCCCTCACGCCCGACTTTTGGGCGGCCCCGGCAGGCCGTTTGTTTTGACGTTCCGTGACAGGCCCCGCACCCCCACCTCAGGGCCGACCGGGCGACCGGAATGAATCCCGGTGTCCCGATCCGAGCCTTCAGAGCGGGCCGGCTGCACTTTCCGTCCCTGCGGTCCCAAATACCGGAACCACCCGAATACCACTTTATTCGACAAAATGAGGTGCGGCCTACAGCCTTAGAAAACTAATCCTATATCAGTCAATACCTCCAACGAGAGGGTGGTGGGAGGGTGATGGCAGGGTGATGGGAGGGTGATGGCAGGGTGATGGGAGGGTGATGGCAGGGTGATGGCAGGGTGATGGGGCAGGGTGATGGGGCAGGGTGATGGGAGGGTGATGGCAGGGTGATGGCAGGGTGATGGCAGGGTGATGGGAGGGTGATGGCAGGGTGATGGGGGAGGGTGATGGGGCAGGGTGATGGGGCAGGGTGATGGGAGGGTGATGGGAGGGTGATGGGATGGGAGGGAGGAGTTTGTTTTGACGTTCCGTGACAGGCCCCGCACCCCCACCTCCGGGCGACCGGAATGAATCCCGGTGTCCCGATCCGAACCTTCAGAGCGGGCCGGCTGGGGAGTGCCAAGCACCCCGTACCTGCACTTTCCGTCCCTGCGGTCCCAAATACCGGAACCACCCGAATACCACTTTATTTGACAAAATGAGGTGCGGCCTACAGCCTTAGAAAACCAACCCTAAATAAGTCAATACCTCCAACGACACAGGCGCGCATTCGTGCCGCGTGACGTGGTGACGTCATCGCGCTTTCACCTTAAAAGATTTATTTGATATTTTGATATAAACCTTAGAAAACCAACCCTACAGAAGTCAAATGGTCCAATAAAGGGTGATGGGAGGGTGATGGGAGGGTGATGGCAGGGTGATGGGAGGGTGGTGGGAGGGTGATGGCAGGGTGGTGGGAGGGTGATGGCAGGGTGATGGCAGGGTGATGGCAGGGTGATGGCAGGGTGATGGGAGGGTGATGGGAGGGTGATGGGAGGGTGATGGGAGGGTGATGGCAGGGTGATGGGAGGGTGATGGCAGGGTGATGGCAGGGTGATGGGAGGGTGATGGCAGGGTGATGGCAGGGTGATGGCAGGGTGATGGCAGGGTGATGGGGGAGGGTGATGGGGCCTCCCTATAGAAGTCAGTATCTCCAACGACACAGGCGCGCATTCGTGCCGTGTGACGTGGTGACGTCATCACACTTTCCCCTCAAAAGACCCATTTGATATAAGTTAATATTCTGATATAAGCTTTAGAAAACCAACCCTATATAAGTCAATACCTCCAACGAAATATTATTCCTAATGAAATATTCCTAATTCCTAATTCCTAACGAAATATATTCCTAATGAAAAAACCCCGGAGTTCCTAAATCCCAAATCCCATGCCATCCGATGTCAATCCATATATCTATACCTCACTACGAACGTTCTGCATCTAATGATAAGCATTAAAACCGTCAAAAAATATTTTGTGACCACTTTATTTAACAAAATGAGGTGCGGCCTAGCATCTAGTCGAGACCAAGTCACCCCGGCCGATCACCCATTCCGACCCCAAATTCCTCATCGACGATAACTAAACAATATATTATATGAATCGCACCGTACATACCTCCTTCTAGATCTTGTTCTTGTCTTGATATACTCACTCAGGCTCACTCTATCACGACTGAGTCCTCTCAGCTCTTCCAAATGGCGCCCGCTACGCCTCGTGTCCAGTCCACCTCCGAGCTCTTCTTCTTCGAAAGAGGTGGGGGCGTGATGACGTCACTGCGCTTCAGTCTTAGAAAACTAAGGGCGTGATGACGTCACTGCGCTTCAGTCTTAG
Organism: Myxine glutinosa; assembly: GCF_964187855.1. Taxonomy (NCBI): domain Eukaryota; kingdom Metazoa; phylum Chordata; class Myxini; order Myxiniformes; family Myxinidae; genus Myxine; species Myxine glutinosa. The sequence continues at coordinate 20,575,847 of NC_136267.1, read as the reverse complement.
AAAACTAATTTTTATATAAGTTAATATTTTCAATAACTCCTAGAGGCGAAGTCTTAGAGAATTTCGCAATAAGAAATAGAGTCCTTCGGCGACGGAAATTTAACACGGTGTTTTCCTATGTAACTTTACCCTGAGGTAATTTTACCAAAAATCCCCGAAATTTCACGGGTCCAGCCCTATTGAGTGCCTGCGGCCTCTCAAGTCCCTTTACAGAGTCGGGCTAGAGTCAAGCTCAAAAGGGTTTTCTTTCCCCACTGATTCCGCCAAGCCCGTTCCCTTGGCTGTGGCTTCGCTGGATAGTAGATAGGGACAGTGAGGATCTCGTTCATCCCTTCATGCGCGTCACTGTTTAGATGACGAAATGAATGAGTTCATTCATTTTCGCTGCATGATTTTTCGGGTGACACCGTCACAATTTCGGTCTTCGAGGCCGGCCGATAGGCACAGTTGTGACCGGAAGGGACGAGGTTCTCCTGACCACGTGGCCCTTGACTTGGTTTGTCCGCACAATGTGGGCGCTTTCAGGATGAACTTTAGCCGGGGAGCGTTTGGGCGCCCCAGTCTGATACTGCCGCCCACGCGCAGAACAACTCAACCCTCTTATTTGCAGGTCGCAGTGTTTCTTCTTCCCCACCGCGCTCTCTCTTCTTTTCCTGCTCGTTCATTCCCTTCCTTATTGTGCTCCAGAGTTCATACCCTACATCACCTCACTCTTCCATGAGCCAGGATCTTCTAAAGAAAAAAAATAACTTTCCTAAGAATCGACGAAGGGAATACGGATATAAGGAGCAGCATTTTTCACTTTACACGCCGCAATTGTCAATCTTGGTTGGACGATCAATCACAAAACCAGGAGATTCGTAGGATTTGTGGTATTAGGGGGTTAAGGGCTTCTGGTGTGGGATATCGGGGCTGCCGAAGTTCAGGGAGACGGGCGGTTATGTCCTGTGATGCGGTACCACTCTGAAAAGGCTATACTTGTGCTTTCCAGGCCACTAACCCGACAGCCGGCTGTCGGGGGTGACGGTGCACAGGTGTACATTGTGAGAGCGTTTTGTCATGAACAGTGGAGCTTTTTGAGATTTTTTTTTTTTTTTTTTGTATACAGGATCGAGGCTCGTGAAAGAGCTAACATTTATCACACAAAAAAATCAAGACAGACACACAAAGTATATAATAAGGGGACCGGTAGACAAGATGGGGAGAGAAGGGGAAGCACACAAACACAACATTTGAGAGCAGGGACATCGGGAGATCTGTGGGAGTTAGAGGGCTTGGGGGTAGGAGGCGTGGGAGGAGGGGGGAGAGAAGTATAAAACACCAGGATACTACAAGGACTTCCAGGAAAGAAGTCGGTATTTCAAAAAAGTGGATCTGGGGTGAATTAGCGGGAGTAGAAACCAATGGAGATGGTGTTAACACCAATGGAGATGTCAATTCTCTAATTTTTGTTGACACCATTTCCTTTATCATTACAATCGGTCATGCTGGTCAGAAGGTCTCCATTTTTCATTTCCATTTGCAATCTCCATTTTTGGATGACCGATCACTGGCTTTACCCGACTGGATGAATTATGTGTTATGGTTCACCAAGACGATGAATACCGCTTCCTAAGCTCACGCACTTTTTTTTTTTTGTTTTTGTTTTTGTATACAATGTCGAGGCTCGTGAAAGAGCTAAAATTGTAATAGCTCTTCAATAGTTTGACAAGAGTGTGGGTGACAATTTAAAGTTGGCTTGGGAATCAAAATAAGAACTACATTACGCAAAAGTAAGTGTGCAACCTGTGCACCTATTGGTATTGTTGGACAAAAACGGTACAAGTCCAAATGCTGTATCAGCCCATCTTGCTTGTGCTCAGGCTCCTCCCAGCTATCTCGGTAGTAAATAGTGCTCTCGAACCTGCGTCACATGTGCGGGGTGGAAGGAGGGGATGGTGTGTGAGAGACAACAGGTCGGAGGAAAGGGATGTTTTCAATTTTGAAAATGTTTGGGTGGCGGAGAAGGAGGGTGGGGGCAGTTAGGTGGGAGTTGAATGACGCAATATGACACATTCACACTTAACAAGAGACACACCTATAGCGTCGGAGCATCTCAATATCCCATCAGCACAAGTTGCAAACACTCACACAGATCACAACCACGCAATCATAGTCTATCTACCATTTCTGCAATTTGGTCTTTCATCAACATTCTGCTGATTCCATCCATCGTTCAACCTAGCATTTATATAAATATCCCTGAAAATCATGTACCCCTCGATCCCCAATATCCATGTACCCATCTATCTCCATTATTTATGAACACCTGTCTAATTATATTTCAAACATCTCCTGCACCTGCTGTGACTACCTTCTTGAGATGACCATTCCACACATGAACGATACTAATGCGCTTTCCTCACCTCTTTCTGAACTCTCATCTTCCTTTTTTACTCGAGCCATGCCCCAAACACCTATTACTGTCCATCCTGCAAATGCAAACTTTCCTGCATCGATTTTATCTCTACCCTTCATTTTCTCAAACATTTCTATGAGATCCCCTGTCGATCACCTCCTGTCTAATGTAAAATTCCCGGTCTACCTCCTCAGGTGCTCTCCTTCTAGCCGATACCACCGAATAATCAATTTGGTGGCACCGCGCACAACCTGCTGTGGATCCTTCCTCGGGCATGACGACCGAAACTCTACACAATAAACAAGGTGAGGCCTCACTAAATTCCGGTATTGTGTTAACACCATCTCCTTTGATCTCGTACTATCTCCCTGTGAATGCGACCTAAAATCCTGTTTGCTTTTCCGATTGCTGCCCAGCACCGCGCTGAACGTGTAAGCCCCGTATCCACAACGACCCCGAGATCCTTCTGATGTGCGACGCACTCCAAATCTTCCCTTGGCGGCATTGTCTGTTGATGTGGGATGTTAATTGTAAAGGTCGAGTACGGTAAAAAAATATGGCAGGTAATAATTTTGCTGTTAGATTGCATAGCTCGTGGAAAGATCGGGAGTGTTCGGGGAAGTTTCAGCTACTTCTGGCTATAGCACTATCTCAAAGTATCTATTGGTTTTTCAATTCTAGATGTAGAACCATTTTGTCTTCAGGAATGGTTTCCTAGCGGATGGGGCTTTCGGGATTGCTCCATGGCTGTGTATATAAGTGCTCGAGCAGAGCCGGAAGAAGGACAGTGCAGAGTGCAGAGTGCAGAGTGGAACCAGTCACCGTTTGCTTTGCTGTGTACAGTGCCGCAATGTGGTTTGTATCGCTTTTGTTTTAGCTTTTGAATATATGCAAGTTTGGCCTAGGCCTATGCGATATCCAACTATGCGATATCCAACTGCTGGTTAGATATCGATTCATAAAGAAAACCTTGCATTATTTGACATTTTAGTCTGATGGGGATGTTCGTTCAAAATTTTGGGAGATGAGCAAACTTGTACATTTTTGGAAACATCAGAGCATGGAGAATCCGAAAAGCAATGTTGGCATTTGCACAGACACCCGCATTGCCGCCATTTTGGATTTTCAAAATGGCCGCCATAAAATATATATTTTGCACTATCTCGGCTTCTAGTCAACCTAGAAACTTAATTAAATATGCTAATCCTATGTTTTCTGGGTCAAGGACTCAAATAAAGGCCTCAAAATAGTGCTCAGCATTATAGAAAAGCAACAAACAAAGGTAGTTGAAAACCATTGTCTTTATATTTGTGATATAACTGTATTACATAATACATGATATTGCAAGTCCTTTGAAGTTATAGGTATGGGTTATAAAGCAAGAAAGCAGCCTTGTTAGTATCAGATTGAACTATAAGTCCTATACACAGGATATACGAGGTCTATACCGTTCAGGAATATGCTTTTACACATCTTCATCACTGTCCTGAGTGTCATCTGGAAAGTCCTAAAAGTGAAGCAAGTGTTAGGATTAGAAGTCTAATGATCCCACCAATGTTTTTCTTTACCCAGAAAACATAGGATTGGCATCTTTAAACAAGATTCTAGGTTGACTAGAAGCCGAGATAGCGCAAGTTATGTATTTTATGGCCGCCATTTTGAAAATTCAAAATGGCGGCCATGCAGGTGTCTACGCAAATGCCAACATTAATTTTTGGATTCCTCATGCTCTGAATATTCCAAAAATGTATAGTTTTGCCAATCTCCAAAAATTATGAACGAAAGAACATAGTGAACCTGACTTTGGGGGCTCATCTGTGATCTATCTTCTCACTGCCGTTGTTGATTCTGAGACGGACTGCATGTGAATGGGGCCAAGAGTGCCTGCGGCAGTACAAACTGTACAGAGCCGTTCAAAAAAAAAAAATGTCCTCTGTGCGCAGTGGTTCATCAGCTGGGGGAGCCTTCAGCACGGGTCGTTGTCGAAGGAGAATGCGAGAGTGGAGGTCTTGCGGATGTGGCTGTGGGGCCATCTCGAACCTGGCTGTTTTTGGTATGTGGGGTGAGCCCTTTGCTGTTCCCTTCATCTGGTGACTGTTTTGTGGTGTTCGTGACACTGCCCACAAGAGATGTCACTGATCAATGCTTTGGAGAGTGAAAGGTAACAAGCATGCGCCGTTACGAGTACTTGAGTTTAAGTGATGATTGTCTTCTTAGCATACAGCTGTGCGGCAAATTGAAGAAGAAGAAGAACTTGTTGTTGGCGATCAGAAGCAACTTGGGCTTGGAAAGAAAGGACCTGCTGCAAATTGAACAACAGGCTGGAAAGAGGCTATAAAAGGCTTGAGGTTGAAAGATGAGATAAAAATGCTCGAGGCTGAAAAAGCAAACAACAACAACAACAACGACAACATGCATTTTAAGGCCATTTTCCCTGCTAGAGCGGGGGTTAGCCTTGCGGTCCCCATGACAATCTTCTCCATCTTGCCCTATTTTCTGCATCTCCCCTTGTTAACCCCCTTGCCCGCATTTCTTCTTCCACCATCTTTAGCCAAGTCTTTCTCGGAAAAGCAGGGGAGGATAAAATATTAGGATGAAGAACTAGTCTTTCTCATGAAGGGTAATGTCGATGTGCGTTGGCAGACAGGTAGAGCAATATATTAAATCAACAGGATGTTGCTAGATGTATGCTAACCACCATGGGAAGGAAGAAGAAGCAGACGTTTTGGACGTTAACCATTCAGGAGAGGAGAGGGGAGGGGAGGGGAGAGAAGAGTGAGGAGGGAAGGAGAGAATGAGTTAGGGGGGGGAGAGAAGTGTGGAAAGGAGTTAAGGGAACTGTGAGGGGGGGGGGGGGGGGGGTGGAAGAGGAGAGTGAGGTTTTTACCCATTTTGTAAAACTCTTCATGTAGCATCTAACTCGAGATGTCCAAATGTCATACATGTCTATGTCCCTGGGTTTCCCATGTGTGCCCCACTAGTTTCTTGTAAATAAAATTCATCGGATGTCTGTCTGTCTGTTTGCGTTTTTTGCAAAGACCATTGAGCTGACAACCACTAAATTTGGCACACAGAGCAAGTCCGGCCCTAATTGCCCAAAGGGTATTTTCATGCACCACCTCATCATTTGAAGACCCCTAATACCATTACCTACATGCTTAAGAGATTAGATAAATATATGAGAGAAGACTTTTTACATGCTTGGGAAATTCGACCCCTGAAGACCCTTTAATACCCTCTTATATCATATATATATATATATATATATAATGATTAAGGAAAATGTATATCTTACTAATCACAAATACTTTTATATACAATGCATTCAAATTTTTTCTATTAATGTTTTCATTCCTTGGGGAATACAAGGTTGATAACTCACTTCAGGTATGTGACTGTCGTGAGTTATCAAGAATATAAAATTGCTTATTTCTTCACGTTTGCATTTTATTAACGTTTGCATTCCTTTGGGAATACAAGGTTGATAACTCACTTCAGGTATGGTATGTGACCATATTATTGTGACCATATGGTATGTGACCAAATTAATGTGAGTTATCAAGAATATAAAATTGCTAATTTCTGCACACAAGTAGCAATCTGCGAGAGCGGCAAGGGAAATAATAGATAAAAAGTACCTTCCATGGTCATTGATCTTCTTCTTTTAGTCCAGCAAAGGATAAGGCCCCCAACGTCAGTTTTTCCCTTTATTCAAGTTGGATAAGTCGCCATTTAAGGTATTTTTTAAAAATCTTTTGCGAGTTATCTCCTTTGAAGAACCTTTTTGAATGCCCCACGTATCACATGCGTGCCAGAGACATCTTTCGACATCGGTGTACTGTTCCATACGTAATACGACGTAAGGAGGAAATGTACAAATCAGCACAGTACCTGGGATTAGACGAGTGATCTGATGTGAATGTCCAACAGGCCAACCTAAGTTTCCCAGTTACACCTAATTGTACTTTAATTTCCAGCTGGCTTTTCAACTTCCTGTTGGTGCCCAGCTATCATGTTATTTTGTGAATAAATAAGTGCTGTGTAAAAGATTACTTTTTAAGGAAGGAGAGAGGATGAAATGCCATGTCGATGTGACTGCAAACAGTCCGAGGCGTGCGTTACGTGCGGCTCTCTGAGGGTAACTAGGGCTATTCAGCAATGCTTGAGCTGCTTTGTTGCTCGGGATCCTTTTGAAAGGCTCTGACGTTACTGTGATGCATCCGATTTTTTTGTCCTTCTTTAACTCCAGGCCAAGGCAGTAAATAAACGAATGAACGGCATGACACCAAGCGGCCTGCGTCTCGATATAAACGAGAATTGTTGTGTCGTCGCCACGGCAGTGGTCTGGGCTAAAGATAACCGTGTGCCATTTAAACCTAGGCGGTCACCGTGTGCATCGTGGGGTCTAATCTCACTGCTCCCATGCAAAGACCGATGGGTCATCAATGACAGACGTGCGTCTTTACAAGTCTCAGAACGCTGGCAGCTCAGCTCCTGTCTTAACAAGGTTGTCAGGCAGTACGTAGTAGGTATTTGCTTTCAGCATGAACATTGAAGAATGATATGTTTAACACAGTGCTGTAGGACAGGCCACCTGTCTTGTTACCTTGGCACGGCAGTATCAGTAACGACGACACAAATCACGCTCCTCGTTTCATCACTGCCATTTATACATCCAGTCAAGCAGTAGCAAAATCAATACAGAACCAGGAAACATTTCCTACTCGACATACTCCTCTCCCTTCCTGCTTGTCCTCTCGGTGGTGTGATTGTGGATTCCGCAAACTTCTCGTCCCCAAAATAAAAGTCAGCAGGCATTTACTTGTTTGTTGCAAGGTTGCTTGTATGTGGAGGGCTGTTGCATTTGCTTGTTACAAGGCATGGAATGCACCCACTGAAGACAAATAATGCATCGACTGAAGTGCAGGAAGCTCCGACAAAGGTTCCACCAGTTATTCTGGACTTTACCATCCAAAGAAGATGTGCAGCTGCTGAGCAGTAAATCGCTCATGCTGCCAGGTGGATAGCAATCGACAGAACTTTTGGCACAGTGTGAAATGCTCACTACATATGTACATGACAGGTATAACTGATTAATGACTCTGGTAGTGCTTCAATTTGCAATCCTCAACATCTATTTTGGAATATTTGGAATAGGAACCGCCTTTAGAGACCATTTTCCCCACAGAGCGGGGGTTGGCCTTTTTTTGGGCACCGTGGTCCCCTTTTTTGAAGCGATGTTTTACAGCCGGATGCCCTTCCTGCCGCCAACCCTGTTAGTCGCCTCTTGCGACACACAGGGAATTACCAGTGACCTGGTACTCAATTTGTCGACCTCGGAAGGATGACAGGCTGAGTCAACCCCCCTGGCGTTAATTCAATGATCGACCGGGATTCGAACCCAGGATCCTAGGATCCCAAGCCAGCACCCTAACCGCTAAGCCAACACCAGGCTGGAATATTTGGAATAGTACGTAATATCAGCTTGGATGTGTGATCGAAAAAATGACAACAAAAACGAAAAGTATCAAAGTAAAGACGAAGTCCTCGACAGCTTTGCACCTGTTTTGTCGCCATATTTGGTTCAGTTGTGCTTGTCTTTATTTCTGATAACAGTATGAATGAACCGGAGGGAAAACTAATTTTTTAATTATCATTTTTATTTATCGTTGTATGCACATCTGACCAGGCATGAGTCAATTACTACTTCGGTCTGCTGGTTGTACAAGTATAAATTAATGGGGCTTGGCTAAGTCACTGACGCTGTTGTGAGCTGGAGTCTTGGCACTGTCCCAGAGGTCCAATTGACTTTCCTGAAGGATTATACATGCTGTAGCCCAGGTGGCCCAAAAGCCCTTCTCCCTACGATCCAATAGCGAGGATAAGCCGAGCAGTATAGCCTTAGCAATTGTGAGCATAAATTTACTTTATGTAAGTTGAACTGCTCACCATTGACTTGTACAGAAGAGAAAACAGAGCCAGCACATTTACAACATACTAATTTTTTTTCTTTACAGGCATGCACATGTTTACAATCGCAATTCATATTCTTCATCTAATCTTATAGCTTGTTAAAGTTGACTTTTACAATGCGCATGACCTGCAATGGTTGCACAGGCAAGCCGAGACGACATGTATCCTTCACTCCAAATAAATAACTAATCATGAAGAGAAATTAGCATTTCATTGCTCCAAGCCTATGTGTAAATATATATATATATATTGTTGTGGATATGAGGACTGTATATTTTTTGATTGTGTGCTGTACTATTGTGATTATTGTTTATTCTGTGCCTCCTGCCTCCGGAGCTGTGTAAAGACCAAAAGGGCGTCCCATAGTCCACAAGCATACACGTCAGCCAAGTAATAGAATATACCTGTCGATAGTTATCTCTTATTCTGTGTTTTAGGATAAGGCTGTGTCTCCCATTAATTGAAGGTACTCCATTGCACCAGTGAAAGAGAATAGATCCCCTTTCCTTCCCATCCCCAAAATCTCCATCCAATATTACATCCCCTCTCGTCATTGCCGAGCCTCGATTGCCCATATTACCTCCCCTCCAATAACCGCCATTGACCACGAGGCTCGAGTCAGGGAAGAAAGGCGTGTCTCCACCTCGTCATAGAGGGGGAGGAGTGAACCAGCCCCGCTCGACCAACCATGAGCCAGGGGTTTGGCTACAGAGGGCGGGGGAAGAGCGGTCGGGGAGGTTCGCAAAGGTTGAGGGGCGGGGGCCTATATAACCCAAGGCAGGGGTGTGGCCAAAGGAGATGAGTTTTTACCGGCAGACACAAGGGAGCCCAAGCCGTGGAGAGGAGTCAGAGAGATTCGCTTTTACAAGAGACTGGAAGAGTGGAGCTTTTACCAGAGACAAGACGGTTGAGCTTTTACAGAGAAGAGAGAACCCGTCACACCAAGGCTCCACCAAGCTCCGTGTTGGCTCCACCAAGCTCCGTGTTGGCTCCACCAAGCTCCGTGTTGGCTCCACCAAGCTCCGTGTTGGCTCCACCAAGCGTTCACCTCCAGCCATCCACCTTCTGGCATTCCCCGCGTGAGTCAGTGTTCTGTTTGTTCTGTCCTGGGTTAATTAAGACTGTTAGATAAGCTAGTATTTTCCCTGTGTCACCTGCGTCTTATGTGTTGTAAATAAACCTTGATTGCTTTCTTTTTGCTTGTGTGTAAATAGCCAATAAATTCAGTCGTATTTCCAAACCTTTCTTTGCCTTCTTTTTCCTCTTTGCATTCGTCGCCTTTGTCTTTTCCCCATTGGGCAGCTACGGTGCGATACGGCCAAAGTTCGGGTGGAATCGGGTGAGTTTTGTTAGGTCGCGGTCTTACACCACCGCTCGGTCTATAACATCTAAGCCGCGTCTGTAACAATTGGTGTCTGGGAGTGGAATTCGGGTCCCGAACCAAATTTTTAAAACATCTAGAAAAAAAATTTTTGGTCAAAATTACGAGCTGCCGAAATTTGTTTTTTAAAGCAAAACCCGAATTTTGAAATCGCGCCATGGCTGTTCAAGGCGACAGGATGCCGGTGGGAGAGATAGACGGGGTGGAATCGACCCAGGACCTCGGGGAAATGTATGTGGAGGAAAGGGAGGAGAAAAATGGCAATGTGGTTGCGGGGGTATCAGGTGCACAAAATGGCAGCCTCCCGTACGTGATGGCGATAGCCGGACCCGCAGTGCCAATGGACTGGGGTGTTTGTATGATGCATTTCAGTGCCGCTCTGAGGGGTGACAGTAAGGGATTTGATGCAATGATGGCTACCCAGGGGCTAGACGCGGAAAAAGCGAGGCACGAAGCAAGGTACAACCCGGTTGGATTTCAGGAGCAAATAAACGCCACGGTAAAAAGAATACAGGAAGACATTGACCGCAGGTTGGGCGAGCAGGTCCCACGGGTGCACGGGGAGGTAACGCGTGTCGAAAAGCGCTGGTTGAGCGAAGCGGAGGAAAGCACGGGTACAATGACGGGGGTAGAAATCGCGACACGGGGTTTGGAAAAGCCGGCGACCGATGAAGTAGAGGGAATTTTATTAAAGCCAACGGTCGCCGAGGTTAATAAAGAAAAAGCAGTAGCGGGAATTAAAATTGAAGAGATGACGGAGGTAACCCGGGAATTGCAGGGAGAAATGGATTATGTACAAAGTCCCTGCTCACATCACGATGATGTACTCGTTAATCCAAATGGAAGTTTGCAGGTTTTGGTGCAGGGAGGAAGAAGAACCCCGAAGGTGAGACGTGCTGTGTATTGTGCGGGGAGATTTTGTAAGAGGATGTTTAGCGACAAAAGAATTTTCGCGCGCTTGGGATCGAGGAAGCATCCGGGCGTTGGTGAAGGGTCCCGTGTGAGTGGAAATGGCACGCGTGGGAGAAAAAAGTGTGCGTCGGCGAGTGGGTGTGTTATAAAGTGTGGGAGTGAAACCGAGTGCGAGCGAGAATGCACGTCGGTGTGTACGGGGTGTGACACAGGGAGTGAGAGCAATACGGAGTGCACGCCCATGGTGAGTGTTACGGAGGACGTAACGGAGGAGAGGTGTGGATCGAAGTGTGCGCAAGAGGTGTGGTGTGTAGCAGAGAGAGCGTTGGTGGAATGTACGGACGGCGTTGGAACGCCAGGTTTTGTGAGGGTGAAAGGGGTAGCGTATGCTTGTAAGTATGCAAGTAAAGCACCGACGGTGACCGGTTTAGTGGTTAGAGCGACGGATAGCCGATGCGAGCACTCGGTGCGAGCGGTGCTTGGTTGGGTGCGAGGCCCGGCGCGGATCGATGCTGCGTCGCTTCTCTTCGAAGCGTCGTTGCCGATTCGGGCTTGGCCCCGCCCCGCACGGTCGAGTCCGGGCTTTGCCGGGCGAGGCGACCGGTCCGGTTCAAGGGCGAGTGGGAGGAGGCGGAACGGTGCCCCCTCGTGGGGACGGGGTTCCGACCGGGGGAGATTGAGCCATCGGGCCCGGGACCGCAAGGTGCCGCGCCGAGATGGTGCGTGGAGCCTCGGTCCAACCAAACCACCTCCCTTGAACCGAAAGCCGGACGGATTCAACCTGCAGGCAACCAAACCACCCGAATTCATTGCTCGGCTTTACGAAGCCGAGTTTAATGATGTCATGACGCACCGAGGCTAGGATATAGCGGACTGTGATGATGGTGATCGTGATAGTGTTTTGATCAGAAATTTAGAAAAGTGAATAGAATTGGCAGTAAATGGAAAATTTTTGAATTGGTTGGAATTTGGACGAACAAAATTGATAGTGGAGAGACCCCCGATGTGGTGGGATGGCAAATCCACCATCCCTCACAGACGTGGGGGCAAATGCGCAATAGTTTATGGGGTGGCTATGACAACCGAGCCAGGGAGGGCTTGGATAATGATAGGGATCTAGAAGAGATTGACATTAGGTAACGTTAAGTTTAGTTAGTGACTGATACCTGTAGTGGGGACGCAGGTAGATTAGTGTGGATTATAATGACGTGGGAGCGCAATAGTTTAAAGGGACGACTGGGAAGCGCAAGTTTCAGAGGGGAGAAGTTAGCTGAGATGATGCCGTGTGTGTGAGGATTGAACAGGTGAGAATGGAACAGGTGTGATTGCACAGGTGTGCAACTGAACAGGTGTGTGGAGCAGTGTATGAGGGAGTAGTGGTGATTGCGTGTGGTGTTGACCAAATGGTCCAGGAAGAAAGGAGGGTGCAGGTGGCACCAGGTGTGAGGGCACAGGTGTGCAACAACAGGTGTATGTGGCTGTGTGGAATAAATGGTAGTGTGGAATATCTGGAGTATTGGAATGGATGGTCGTGGAGTGAGAATGGTGGAAATTGTGGAGTGGAGTGGATGGTGCGAAGGTGTGAATGGGGGAAGAGTGGACCCCCATCACGGATACCCGGGGCGGGTAGTGTAAGTGTTAGGTAGAGGGTACAGGTAAATTGTGGTTGGATATTGGCATCTGTGGTGCGGGTGACAGAATGGTATTTGGATGGGTGCATTAGTGTTGTGGAAATGGCTGGGCGTGTAGCCTGTTAGTACATGTAGTTGGTTTGGGCACTCCACCACTGTGAGGATGTCGGCCAGGTGAGGCCGCAGGTGGGCTCTGGGAGCCGTTAGTGTCAGTGGGGCCCGAGGATCCGGAGGACGGACCCGGGTAGCCCAGTGCCAGAGAGGGCACCGAGTGGGGAGAGCGCCAGAGGGCCTTCCCCAGGTAGTTAGGTTAGGGCAGGGAGCAGGTAAGCTCGGAGGCAACTGCAGTGGTGGGGGTGTGCAGGTGGGTTGACCTGCTGGGAGAGTTGCACGTCGCGGCCCAGAAATTGTGCGAGGGCACCGGGAGATGAATCGGGGGAGTGAGACCCCAAATTGAAAAGCACCACAGTTTGATCAATGGGAATTGGTTATTAGAACCCATAGTGTAAGTTGGTCCAATGGATTGGCAGGGAAAGACCCCGGGTAGTGTAAAGTGTGTTAATGTCATTTAGAAAGTAGTTAGGATGAAGTCTCCTCGCACCATCTGCATCCACTCACCTGAGGTGACAGGTACTCCACACCATGCCATGGTTTAATTATTTTTATGATGCAAATGTTTGGATTGTGAGACGCATCATGACGTGGGTGTGACATTGTGCTTTGATGCTCCATCTCTGCCTCCTTATGAGGATTGATGATGAATTTGGTGATGGCAAATTTTGAAGTAGAGGGATTGTGGAGACGAATTTGGTATAGGGGGAAATATGGGGAAGACGTGACAGTAGTGACGAATTGGTAATGTGTAGGTTTTGTACATATGGGGTAAGGGCAAGGGTGGGCTAGGTAACAGGGGGGTGACGTACGGTAGGGACGAGCTTTCTCACTTCGCCCTCCGTACGCATTTCGCCTTGCATTGCCTTTTTGACGTGTACCCTTGTGACCTTACCCCTCGCTCAATTGTCTTTCTTTTGTCTCCCACATGATCTGTGCGCCATTGGGCGCCGAGGGGAGCGTGCGTGGGTCGGCCATTGTGCGCCCGAAATTCCCAGAACCAGCTGTCTGCATCGATGCACCACATTATGGACCACATGCCTGTGGCCGAGCACCACTTATGGACCCCATGGGTTGGGGCATGGCCCCTCTGCTGGAACCGGCCATGAGGGCCCGAAATCTTGCTGGCGGACCTTGGCCACAGGGCACCGATGCCCCACAGGTGAACCACACTAGTCGGCCCTGTGGGCCATAAATACAATAAATAAGAAGGACACATTGGGCACACTTTATTGCAAATAGGCCGCCAGTAAGCAAAGCAAAAGAGAATGACAACATCTGGAAGACAAATAATAATAACCAGCAGAGGGAGCCGAAGAAGCAAGAGATCACCTGCAGGGTTAGGGGTTGTTGAATTTATTTTATTGATGAACAGTGGTGACTGCACTGATTGGTGCTTGAGGGTGTGTTGGTGCGTTATAGGTGCTTTCATGGTGCATTGATGCAGAGCAGACTGTCTCCCCCCCAGAAAGAACAATTACAGGTCCTGGGTTAGTTTTGTAAATAAAAGTAGCGTCAATTGTAGATAATGCTCCCCACCGTCAGTGTATAGTTTGAAGACCATTCCGCAATTCGGTTAACTGTGGGCGTAAGTCTGTTAGGCAGGGTGCAATGGAGCAGCGGGACACATTTATTTATGTTTTAAAACTGTCGCACTCAGGGTCAGGTTAAAAGTAGAGGGAACTACACCTACGTGTCACACTAAATAAAAGTTGTAGGCCCGGGACGTGCCTAAGAGGAGGAGGGTGCAGTGTTGTGGATATGAGGACTGTATATTTTTTGATTGTGTGCTGTACTATTGTGATTATTGTTTATTCTGTGCCTCCTGCCTCCGGAGCTGTGTAAAGACCAAAAGGGCGTCCCATAGTCCACAAGCATACACGTCAGCCAAGTAATAGAATATACCTGTCGATAGTTATCTCTTATTCTGTGTTTTAGGATAAGGCTGTGTCTCCCATTAATTGAAGGTACTCCATTGCACCAGTGAAAGAGAATAGATCCCCTTTCCTTCCCATCCCCAAAATCTCCATCCAATATTACATCCCCTCTCGTCATTGCCGAGCCTCGATTGCCCATATTACCTCCCCTCCAATAACCGCCATTGACCACGAGGCTCGAGTCAGGGAAGAAAGGCGTGTCTCCACCTCGTCATAGAGGGGGAGGAGTGAACCAGCCCCGCTCGACCAACCATGAGCCAGGGGTTTGGCTACAGAGGGCGGGGGAAGAGCGGTCGGGGAGGTTCGCAAAGGTTGAGGGGCGGGGGCCTATATAACCCAAGGCAGGGGTGTGGCCAAAGGAGATGAGTTTTTACCGGCAGACACAAGGGAGCCCAAGCCGTGGAGAGGAGTCAGAGAGATTCGCTTTTACAAGAGACTGGAAGAGTGGAGCTTTTACCAGAAACAAGACGGTTGAGCTTTTACAGAGAAGAGAGAACCCGTCACACCAAGGCTCCACCAAGCTCCGTGTTGGCTCCACCAAGCTCCGTGTTGGCTCCACCAAGCTCCGTGTTGGCTCCACCAAGCTCCGTGTTGGCTCCACCAAGCTCCGTGTTGGCTCCATCAAGCGTTCACCTCCAGCCATCCACCTTCTGGCATTCCCCGCGTGAGTCAGTGTTCTGTTTGTTCTGTCCTGGGTTAATTAAGACTGTTAGATAAGCTAGTATTTTCCCTGTGTCACCTGCGTCTTATGTGTTGTAAATAAACCTTGATTGCTTTCTTTTTGCTTGTGTGTAAATAGCCAATAAATTCAGTCGTATTTCCAAACCTTTCTTTGCCTTCTTTTTCCTCTTTGCATTCGTCGCCTTTGTCTTTTCCCCATTGGGCAGCTACGGTGCGATACGGCCAAAGTTCGGGTGGAATCGGGTGAGTTTTGTTAGGTCGCGGTCTTACACCACCGCTCGGTCTATAACATCTAAGCCGCGTCTGTAACAATATATATATATATATATATATATATATATGTCCTCTCGGTGGTGTGATTATATATATATATATATATATATATATATATATATATATGTATATATATATATGTATATATATATATGTATATATATATATATATATATATATATATATATATATTGTTGCGAATATGGAATTTGGCCTCCATATCCGCTTGTAAATATTCCCCTATTTTCTCCAATACTCCCCAACTTTCCCCAATCCCCCATTCCCTAGTCCCATTGCATGTAAATAACAATCAGTAGAGCCGACCTTCCCCTTATTCCCCCATTAAATGTCGTGCCCAGGTCCACCGCACCACACGTAGACAACTTTCGGACATCTTCCTAGTTATTCTTATTCTATGTCAGTTAAGGCCTCGTCTCCATTAATTATGACTCTTCGTTGCACCAGAATGTGATTATATGGCATCAGTAGTGAGTTTAGGACCTTTCCCATACCTCCTTCCATCTTCTTCCCCAACAATTACAACAACAACAGAGGAGATGGCGGCGGAGCGGGGGAGGATGCGTCCTCACACCGGCTCGATTAGCTCCAGACCATGCGCTCCACGGGGTTACCACGAAGGGGCTCCTTGTCAGCTCCTCGTCAAGGGCGGAGCCTGGTAAACCCCCCGCACGCACCCAATGAGAAGCAACGTGCCGATTCCACGAGGCGGAGCTAACGAGCCGAGGGCGTGTCACTCCCCGCCGGATATACGCGGCCACGCGCCGGATGTGACGTGAGATGCGCCCCTAGCTGGAGAAAGAACGTTGCCTACGACCGCTGAGAGGAAGAGAACCCGCCTGTGAAAGAACGTTACCACCTCGAGCGCTGTGCAACCTTCCGCATCTTTGGACCGGACCGGACCGTACTGTACCCTGCCCCGAGCCCAGGAGGACCTGGAGCCATCGATCCTGCCTTTCCTAGCCATCAAACCCCCGTGTGAGTCAGCCGTTGTCCCGTGTGTCTGTCGTCTGTCCGGGGTTAATATAAGAGTGTGTCTAAGTGCCTGTCTTCCTGTAATATACCTCTAGCCCCTGTAATCTAACCTTTTCCGTACGAATATACTTGAGAATTGAAACATTGGTGTCGTATTGTGTTATTGTAATCCAGCCGGGTGTCTTCTTTTCCTTATTGAGCCAGCATCGCGCGACTTCGTCAACGTCGAGTATAGTCGGGTAATTTGTGCGGACACGACGGCCATTCCGCTCGGCCCACTTTAACATCAAAGTCGTGTCTGTAACAATTGGTGTCGGGAGTGAGATTCGAGGCCCGACCAAATTTTGAAAAAAAAAAACGAATAGAGGAAAAAAAAAAAAATTTGGTCAAAATTTGGAGCGGCCGAAATTTGTTTTGTTTTACGAAACTCGAATTTTGCAAGTCGCGCTATGGCGGATCAAGACGGCTGGGGTCCGGTAAAGGAGAGTGAGGTAGGGTCGATCCAGGACCAAATTGAGGGACAAGAGGAGAGCGAAGCAGTGAGGGCGGCAGGTTCGCAAAATAGCGCCGTCACGCACGAAGTAGCGGGCGCGCAAAAAGGCGCCTCGCACGAGCGTGCGGTAGCCGAGCCGGCTGTATCAGCGGGCTTTAACATGCAGCCGATTGACATGCAGGCCCTCATTGCGCAGTTACAGGCAGCTGTACAGATGAGTATGGGGAGCCAAATTGAGCGATTGGGTGAGCGGTTGGGGAACCGGATGGATGCTCAGGGTGAGCGATTGGAGGGCCAAATGGGGGTAATGGGAAACCAAATGGGGGTAATGAGGGACGAAGCGAGGGGTACCGGTGAGAAGTTAGACAATAATTTTGAGGAGTTAGACAAGAAAATTGGGAAGTTAGACAATAATTTTGAGGAGTTAGACAAGAAAATTGGGAAGTTAGACAATAATTTTGAGGGGTTAGACAACGGGATAAAAGAAGTGAAAAATGGGTTAACGGGGGTAGAAAACAGAATGGCCGCTCAAGAGAATCAAATAGAGGGAGTGAAAAATGGGTTAGAGGGGTTAGAAAACAGTATGGAAGGCAAATTGAGGGACATGAGGGACCAAGCGGAAAGGGAAGTTAAACAAATGGAGCAGCAGATAGAGGGGGTCAGAATGGGGGTAGAAACCAAACTGGATGCTCACAGGGAGGAAATGGAGCAGATGAGGGTGGCATCTGGGCAGGAGATGCAAGTGATGGGAGAGGAGATTAGAAGAGGTGTGAGTGAGGAGGTCGGAGGAGTGCGCGAGGAGGTGAGGCACTGTGAGGAGCACATGGAAAAGGAGGTGAGAAAGGGGACTGTAAAGTTACAAGGGGGCATAGAGGACCTGACGCAGGAGGTGGAGCAGCTGACGGTGGGACAAACGGAGTTAGTGGAGCAGGTTCAAAGGAACACTGCGGTATTAGGGGGGTTAAAAGCGACACAAAACGACATAAAAAATGACTTGATAGCGACAAAGAGGGAATGTCAGATGGTACGTGAGGGACTGACAACGAGGCTGGACGAGGTGATAGAGGTTATGGAGACGAAGGACCGGCAGGTGAGGACGCACATGGAAACGGTCAAGGTAGCCTTGGAGGACGAGCTGGAGGAGACGTACCGGGGAATAAAAGAGGTGAAGCACAAATTAGAAGAAGTGGAAGAAGGGATGAGCGAAATTAAGAAGCGACGGAGAGGGGATAAGAAGGAGATAAAGGAGGAGATAAAAGAATTGGTCCAAAGTCTGTGTTTGGATCGTGATGATGTGCTCATTAACCGGATGAGGGATTCGCAGGTGATGGAGGAGAAGCGAAGAGGAAGAGGACCCGGTGTAAGTGGTGACCAATATGGTCGTGCGTATGATGCGCCAGGGGATTTAATAAGCTTGGGGGTCGAGATGGACCCGGGTGTTCGTGAAAGGCCGTTGGTGAGGTGTGTGACAGGTCTGGTGTGCGAAAGAGGAGGTGTGCGAGAAAGTCCGACTCTGGGGTGTGTGAGGAAAAAGTGTGTGCCAAGGAGTGAGTGTGCTGGCGAGAGTGAGTCGGTCGTAGCGCGTGTGCGAGGGAGCACGTGGAAGCGCGGGGTGGTGAGTGTTACAGAGGGTGTGACGGGAGAGTGTGCACAGGAGTGTGCGCGAGAAAGGTGTGTGACGGACAGGTGCATGAGGAAAGAGTGCGCTGTCAGAAGTAAGGAAGAGTGTCCACCTGTGGTGAGTGTTACAGAGGGTGTAACGGGAGAGTGTGCGCGAGAAAGGTGTGTGATGGACAGGTGCATGGGGAAAGAGTGCGCTGTCAAGAGTAAGGGTGAGTGCGCTGTCAGGAATGGAGGTGAAAGTAGTGAGAGTGACATGGAGCGTGAGTTAGTTGTGACAGGTGAGCGAGGATGTACACCTGGGATGGAAGGATGCACACCTGGAATGGTAGAGCGTGAGTGGGAATGCACGCTGGAGTTGGTGGTGAGGCACGTGGTTGGGTGTGCGAATGAGAGCACACCTGTGATTGTCACAGAGGAGGTGACCGAGGAGGGGGCGCGAAGCGGTGTATTGGTGAGGTGTGCGAGCAACGAATGTGTGCCAAAGTGTTCGGTGGTCAGGTGTGTGACCAAGGCTGTGAGTGGAATGGGTGTACCTGGGTGTGTAAGGAACGGTACAAGGAGCAAGGAACGGGCTGCGGGGTGTAAGCAAGCAGGTGAAGCATCGACGGTGACCGGGTTAAAGGTTAGGTCGACTTTTAGCCGAAGCGGGCCCTCGGTGCGTGCCGGGTTTCGCGTGCCGCGAGAACCAGCGGGGATCCGAGCCACGGCGGGTTCGAAAGGACCGCCGTGCGCGATCCGTGCTGGGCCTCGCTTTGAACGTCCGTGCTCCACTAGGCGGATCTGGCAGCCCGATAGAAAGGGTCGTCATGGCGACCACTTTTTGGTGAGACGTGCCGGCAGGTCGAGATCGGGACATTGGATGGCTCCACGCCGAGAAGGTGCGTGGGATCTCGGGCCGGGTAAACCTCCTTCCCTGCACCGAGCGCCGGACGCATCCAGCCGCCAGCACAAAAGAATTCGCATTCATGGCTTGGCTGTACGAAGCCGGGCTGTAGATGTGAATTGGCGCACCGAGAGTACCTAATAAGTAGACGGGTGATGGTGATAGTGATAGTAGTGATTTGATACAAAATTTAGAAAAGTGAATAGAATTGGCAGTAAATAGAAAATTTTTGAATTGTTGAAATTTGACGTGCAAAATTGATAGTGAGAGACCCCCGATGTGGTGGGATGGCAAATCCACCATCCCTCACAGGTGGGGCAAAGGAGCAATAGCTTATGGGGTGTATGGCAGTGAAAACTAGCCCGGGTGGGTTAGGATATTGTGTGTAGGGATCTAGAGAAGATGACCTTAGGTAACGTTAAGGTTAGTTAGTGACTGATACCTGTAGTGGGGACGCAGGTAGATTAGTATGGATGATAATGACGAGGGAGCGCAATAGTTTAAAGGGACGACTGGGAAGCGCAAGTTTCAGAAGGGAGTAGTTAGCTGAGATGATGCCGTGTTTGTGAGAATTGAACAGGTGTGATTGCACAGGTGTGCAACTGGACAGGTGTGTGGAGCAGTGTATGAGTAATGAGTGTGTGGATCAGCGCGAATGCGCTTGGGGAGAGAAGGGTGCAGGTGGCACCAGGTGTGAGAGCACAGGTGTGCAGGTACAGGTGTGTGGAGAGAGTTGGAGTAAGTGGTACGGAGTGGTGTGCATGGTGCGAAGGTGTGGATGGGGGAAGAGTGGACCCCTTTCACGAGTACCCGGGGCGGGTAGTGTAAGTGTTAGGTAGAGGGTACAGGTAAATTGTGGTTGGATATTGGCATTTGTGGTGCGGTTGCAGAATGGTGTTGTGAATGGGTGCATTAGTGTTGTGGAAATGGCTGGGCGTGTAGCCTGTTAGTGTGTGTAGTTGGTTGGGCACTCCACCACTGTGAGGATGTCGGCCAGGTGAGGCCGCAGGTGGGCTCTGGGAGCCGGTAGTTGTGAGTGGGTGCCTGAGGATCCCGGGTGTGGATCGGGCAGCCCAG